>NW_015112950.1:216663-228436 GCF_001443285.1 Poecilia latipinna | reverse complement strand
CCATAAACTTCAGCGATTAGTTTTCTAGATTGACTTGATTGAGTCTAATTTTTTTTATGGGGGGGGGGGGTCTCATAATACAAAAGTACACAAGTATGGCGAAGTCATTCCTCAAACTCCACTTGGTGCTGATAATCTTATGAAAAAAGTTTTTTAAAAAGTGAAACATTTCAAATGGTATAGTTTTTCATACCTGTGTCTGTCTAACTATAATATTTATCAACTGTAGTGCATTAAATTATTAACAACATTCCAATAGATTTTGTAGTAAAGCACACTAAAAACATCAAACTTCTCACATTTGTGTGTTTTTATCCTCCACGCTGTTTCATTCACCGTGCCACTTATCCACTTTGCACTCCTTCTATTCTGGGGTAAATTATTCACTAGGTTTTGTGAATTTCTTCAGCATGTAGAAGCTTCCTAGTCAGACAACCCCACAGTGGCCAAACCCTCACACTCATACGCTGATGAACAGCTGATGCTGCAGAAAAGAACATAGACGTGTTTCTTCTCATTGAAATTTGCAGCTCAGATTTATTTATTTTTTATCATTATTTTATTTATTACAGGTGAAGGAGGGCAATGTTGTCATCAGCTGTCCAATCACGGAGTGTACCGGCACCCTGGAGGAGGGATTAATAATTTCCCACTTGAGCAGGGAAGAGGTGGTGAAGTACCGCTACTTTTTGCAGATGAGTCAGCTGGACTCGAGCACAAAGCCCTGTCCCCAGTGCAGCCACTTCACGTCTCTGAAGGAAAGCAGCACAAACCGCAACGACCACAAGTACAAGGTAAGATTGCACGCTCGGATTGACTGTTTAGTAGGGGGGAAAAAAAACAAGCGAGAAGGTATGGCTGCGTTCAGGGACCTGTGCGGCAGGCTTTTGTCGTTTATCATTTCTAACAGTCACCAGGAAATGACTCCGGTGAATCTGATTGTGTTTCTGTCCACATCAGGCATTAACATACATTGACAGGTCTGCTTTTCCGGTCTAATTGCCAGTTAGCTTGCATTTCCACCTGCCTCCAGTGGCCACTTGTTGTCACTTGTGTGCTGCATGTGATCAACAAACAGGAGATCAGTGCATGTAATATATGGTTTCATTCTGATATCTTAGCAAGCAAGGTGGCAAAACCCAGAAATCTCTTCTTGAGGATGCTAAAACGTTCTATGGACGAGGTGATGCGTAGTTGGGGAGTTTCAGATCTGCAATGTGATCTCCACCCAGTGGGACTTGACTATCCGGATTAGCTCCCTTCAATTACCCTCCATTAACCAATGCAAAGGAGCAGCAACTCCCATGTGACGACTTCATCTCTAAGCCCAAGACCAAAAACCCCACAGGGAAAGTTAATTGTTTCTGCTTGTGTCCGATCTTTGCTCTGCCATTTAATGATCAATATAGCAACACTAACAGTGAGGCCTGGGATGTCGAATAATGAAAGAAACTATAAAGACCCACCTCTAGGTGGATCATAATTATAATGTGCTTGGTTGTTTTCAATGAATTCTCTTCTGTTCTCGTAATCCCTTTCAGTGCAACCATTGCTCTCTTTAAAATTGTTTCATCCTCCTGCTTGCCTGCCGTAGATCCAGTGCATCAGCTGCCAGTTTGTGTGGTGTTTTAAATGCCACGCGCCCTGGCACGATGGAATCAAGTGTCGCGACTACATCCAAGGGGACAAGCTGCTGCGAACCTGGGCGAGCGTCATCGAGCACGGGCAGAGGAACGCCCAGAAGTGTCCACGGTGCAAGGTAGGAGCTCGGAGCAGTGTTTTGGGTTGTAGATCTCATGGCGATTTGCATTGTAGGCCGGGTCCGGTTTGCTGCGTCGGTCGGGAAGCTGATTGATGAAAGACGGGAGCGATATAGAAACCTGAATCATTAAAGGTTTGGAAGCATGAAAACTGGGAAGGGATGATGGATGAACAGCTGGTGGGAGGGAGCACATGTGGAACAGATGAGTAACGATGCACACGCGGCACTCCTAAGTTGAAAATCGGATTCTGCTGCATTAGAGTTGTGGTACTATCTGTACTGCATCTTGTCTCTCTTGATTCAAATGTGGTTTTTTCTTTATTCGTCTCTTCTCTTTAGATCCACATCCAGCGAACAGAGGGCTGTGATCACATGGCCTGTTCCCAGTGTGGCACTAACTTCTGTTACCGCTGTGGAGAGCGTTACCGAAGCCTCAGGTTCCATTCTCTCTGCCGCTTTTCACTCTGGCTGCTCCCTTTGTCCTTTATCCCCTTTCTGAGTCCATCTTTCACGATCTTGCGACAGATTCTTCGGGGACCACAATTCCAACCTCAGTGTGTTTGGCTGCAAGTATCGTTTCTTCCCTGACAGGCCCCATGTCAGGCGACTCCTTAGAGGCTCTGTCTTTGGTGAGTATTTATTCTGCTATTTTAAACTCTTTGTTGCTCTTGTCAACTACAACTGCAAAAATAGTTTATTGAAACTTTTCTCAGGTCATGCACCATAATAAACCCACTCCTTTTTACCCAGTCAAATCAGGAGAGGGCTATAATCATAAAAAAAAAAATAAAAAAAAATACTCAGAGTTCCAGCCCCTATATTTACATAGACAAAACAAAGGGACACATAGCACTTTTTTTTATTCATGTTTAAGTTTTTTTTTACATTTAATCTTTGTTTGGTATTTCATAGAATTGCATTTTTAAACTGTATAATAAGTGATACTTTTTAGTTATGGCTCCACAAGTTTCTCACAGCAGTTTGCAGGAATTTTGTCTCATTCCTTGTGACAGAATTAGAGTAACTGAGTCAGGTTAGGAAGCTCCCTTGAATTGAATTATATTTATTTTGGTACAGACAGGTGTTACATTTTAACAAATGCCATACACTTTACCGCTAAGTGAAAAGTTAGCACCACTTACCGTAAAAGGTGATTCATGAACATCATCTCGGCTTACTCTGAAGTGCTACACCAACTTGATTTTTAGCAGAAGCTAACGCTAAACGCTAAATTCAACTATATTGATACTCACCATGTGACAGCATACTTTATCACCCTCAACAGGGTCAAATTGTTACTGTACACCCGCCTGTGTGGTTTGCACTTTAGGAAGTGATTATTTGGAACTGATGTTTTTCTCATTGTTTCAGTTCTGTGGTTGAATATTGCTAACGTTAACTTTGTAGCTGATTTTGCGTAATTGACCTCTGTAGGGCATCGGTTGAAAAGGTTCAACCAACAGTGGGGGAAAAAAACAACTTTTAAAAGTAACAGTCCCATAATTGTTTTACTTCTTTGATTAAAGTTAAATGTTTCTCCTGAGCTCAACGTCAGCAAGCAGTTAAACAAACTGTTGAATTAGCATGTCTTTGCTCAAGTTGATCAAGGCCGATTCTAATCACCAGTCCTGCAATCTGTTCGTTCTTACTGCCTATAATTAGCAGAAAATATAGAACATTATGTTGTATTTTCTTTAAAATACACAAACTTATGTCTGACAACCTTGCGACATAGTAGATAGGATAAAATGTGTCTGTAACAATATTCTTTAAGTAAAGCCAAAGTTTTAGCAGCATAGAGTACGTCTACCTTACTTTAACGGTATGTTCGCCCAGAGACATTTTTTCATACTTAACACAACTTTGTCTTAATCTATTAGATTTAGCACAATAGTTATAAGTATGCAAATGTATATCAAACATATCAGATCAGAACTTTGCCAATATTGACTTAAACATCACTTTAAACCTTGAATCATTTTACTTGCTTTTTGTGGCTTGTCTTGCCGGTTTTTAATGAAAACAATGTGACATTTCGCCTTAAAGTTCTCAGATAAAACTTGCGTTCCTCACTGCACCTAGCGTTCTGTCCTGAACCAGAGGAGATCTCGCATGATTCTGTCTTAGTTATGATAATTAACAGTTATCAGATCTTTGAAGCAGTGAGACTCGGAGAAGCTGGAATCCTGACACGATTTCCTTGACACTCGCCATAAAAAAAAAAAAAAAAAAAAGCACAGTTATCTCAGCGGGTGGCCGCCAGTTTTTACCCCACAGCAGGAGTCATTTGCACATTGCCGCTCCGATTTTGGATTTAATGAGAAGGCAGAGCCGATCGTTGGCTGTTGCAGTAACCGTTCTTCCTTTCTCCTTCTTCTCTCTTTGCAGCTGCTAAGTCGCTGTTAGCGCCGCTGGTCTTCGTGCTGATGATAGTAGTCGGAGCTCTCGCTCTGGTGATAGGTAAACGCAGCTGCACACATGAACACACAGGCACCGGCCAAACACGTCCTCGCTAAATGCCTCATGTGAATAAGAGAAGCGGAACGCTTTCTTAGCGCAGCAGCAAAGCAGCTGCTCTGCACAGACGAGGCTGGAGTCGTAGATTCAAACCGCGACTGGCCTCTGATGATGATGATTTCCTTGGGTTGCATTCACGTCATCGTCGTCAGCGGTGACGCTGACTCATTCGTCGGGGTGCACTGGGACCCATCGGTGCTTCAGCCCAACTGTATCTTCATATTCCTATATATGGTGCAGCTGGGAAAGTATTTGCACCAATTATATCACACAGAAAATTAATACATAAGCAGTCCCAAAAATTGTGATTTGATTTATTATAAACAACTTTTAACTTTGCTAAGCTATCCAAACCAACCTGGTGTTGTGAGGTCACTTAAAAGGACCTGCCTGACAACATGAAAATCTCAAAAAGCAACATATCATGGCACACCAGAATTCAAGAGCAGATTCCCAGTCAGTCAGGAAAGGGCGACAAAACTGTTCCCGAGGTTTTGAAACTCAGAAGTAGATCCATTATCCACAAATGGAGAAGACGTAGAACGTCGGTAAACCGTCCCAGGAGTGGCCCAGCCTGCAAAAATGACTCCCAGAGCGCATCGATAACTCGTCCAGGAGGTCACAAAAGAACCCAGAGCAACGCCCGACCTCACTTTCCTCAGTTTAGGTCAGATGTTCATGATCCAGCAGTAAGAAAGAGCGATGGGGCAAAATGGCTTAAATTTGCTGGAAACATCTAGATCATCCCCAAGACTTGAGGAAATATTTCCCGTCAACTCACGGGACAAAAGTGCGTCCTGTTAAAAACCAAACTAAACTAAAACAGCATTTCAGAAGACGAAAATCAAACAGAAAGTCGAACATGGAGGTGGCAGTGCGACGGTGTGCACCATAAAATCCAGAAGGGGGAGACTGTCCAGCCATCAGTTTGTGACCCAAATCTCAAACCCCCCTCAGGTTATGCAGCCATTTTTTTTTTCTTAATTAAGTAAAAAAAAATAATTGAAAAACTATCTTTTGCATTTCATCAGTTTGATGGTAAAAACAGAAGAAATCTTTGAGTAGGCAAATGCTTTTTCACGCCACTGCATGTCTCGACTAATTGGAAAATGCCGATTCTCTCCTGTTCTCCGCAGGTTTGTTTGTTTTCCCCGTCTACTACTTTTGTAAAAAGAGGAAGAAGGAGCAGGAGCAGCAAACCCGAGGCTCCGGGCGCTGGATCTAGCCCCCTCCTTTTCGAGGAAAAGGCCGACACCCACATCTCCTCAGGGACGGACGCGCCAGCCTGAGACACGAGAAAACTCAGAGGAAGGATCAGACTTCACAAAACAAACATGGGCTGCTGGAGTGGTACTTTCTTGGAGCGGAGCGAGCCCTTGACAATTGCACACCAACACATGGAGTTTATTTATATTGCATGAGACCGCTGTTGAAGTATGAAGGCTGGATGTCGAAGCAGAAGAGCAACCCAAATCTATTTGGACTGAATTTTGAGGCAACAAGAGCACCGTCGCATAGTAAAAGAAAAGAATCGTGGTCAGTTTATAGCACACGCTCTCCACGTTTGTATTTATTATTATTGTTATTGTTTTGCCTCAGATTTAATGACAAATAACACAATCCAAATCGAAAAATGAAGTTTTTTATGATTGAAGGAGGCTCAGAGAGTGCTGGATAAACAAACTTTCCATATACTCTTCCTGGGGATAAATGCCATAATTAATTCTTGGCTTTGAAAACACATTTGCACAGTTCTCAGGTTGTCAAGCAGCCCAACTACTGGCTTAATTCTGGCCCTTTTTTTTTTTTTTTTTTTTGAATATCAGAAAAAGGTTTTATAATCAGATGAGGCAGAGACTGAGCTTGTCCGGTCTTAATTATAAGAAGTGTCTTTGGAGGATTCAGGACGAGGCTTTTAAACCTCTGGACTGGTAAAGGAACAATTCACAATCATTATTAAAGGCCTACAGTTAAATAGGGCAGCGATGATTGTATGTAAGCGTCTGACCAGAGCCGTCGGAGAGCAGCAGAGACGTGACAGACAAATTATTCTCAACGCGTTTCGCTAATCTGGTCAGGAACGAAAAGTTTTCACTGCGATTTGAGTCTCACACGGAGGAAGATGCTGTGAAGAGAAGTCTAGCGATGCATGAGATAAATTTGGATCCTAACTTCTCACCATAAGGTCTGCAAACCTGTCAGGTGTGTGCGCCCAGTTCTAGAAATTCAGGTTGAGTCCTAATGAAAACGCGGCAACCCCTTCCACCTGGTTTGTGTTCTGACGCCCCGTCTGTCTTTCCATCCCTGCTTTTGGCTCTGATACCAGACGTCATCCCTGCTCCGCCTGCTTTCTGTGTCATCAAAAAACAACTACAGAAAAAAAGAAAAAAGGTGGCTGTGCCAAAGCAAAATGCTGAATGTGGTGCAACATTACAATTGATCTGGTCGCTGCGTTGTTTTGTTATCTTTTCGGGTTTAGCGGGTTTTGTACTGTTGCTCTCCCGCTGTTGCATTCATTGCTGTCTGAAGCTTTTTCACATTTTCTCATGTTGCTAAATGTTAAGGAGAGGAAAAATGATAGATGGTTATAGTTTAACAAAAGTGCATAAAAGGTGTGGCATGCATTTAAAGTCTACTTTATCAATCTGTGGTACAATTGTACCACAGATTGTCTTCAGTCAGAGGCTTCTTCAGATCTGCTGTAACACAGACTGCTTCAAAAGATCCTTCCTGCCCACAGCCATCATCATCTGCAGTAAATCTCTGGAGAAACATAGATATGAGTCACAACATTCATTTTCCTTTTGAAATTAATTATTTTATTAATATTAATTGACACTGTATTTTACTTATTGGTATCAGGCTGAATGGGCTAAAGGCAAACGTCTGCCACCTTTTTCAGATGTTCTTTTATATACTGCTGACTTCTTAGCTCAAACTCAGCTACCGGATGCTTGCTGAGGGTCTGTCCCGTGAAATAAAAAATAAAATGGCTTGACAAAATGTGAAAAAGTTCAATGGTTCTGTAGTTGTAGTTGTACCTCCTGGGGTGACGAACTTAAAGGTCGAAATATCAGTTTAGCGCAGATGAAAAAGTGCAGAGAACGATTAAAAAAAATAAATAAATACTGTCCTTTATATTTATCTTATGCAGCCTGGTTTAGTGCTTTATCAATGAGTTCAACAGGGTTTTGTGTAGAGTTATTATTTCTAAGATAGTCAGGTTTCATAGTGTAAAAGGTGTGATCCAGAAGGACTGGTTCTTTTTATGAACCTGAAATATTTTTTTAACTTTGAAGGAAGAATGTAAGAAGAAAGAATCAATTTTAAAAGGTCATCTGACGGTCTCTTATCGCAGGCTTCTCTCTGAATTTTAAGTAAGTTTTATTTAAACAACAAAAAAGAAAGGCTATGAACAACAAATTTAGAGTCATTCACGCAAATCCTTTCAACGATCTGCTTTTGTTTCCCTGCTCTCTCGTGTGGAATTCACTAAAGAAAGCTGAAAATTGATGGCCAAGTTGTGTCGCTGCTCCTGTAAAATCTGTCAGTGTTTTAGCACTGAATCTACACTCGAGAAGGATTAATGACATCAATTTAAGTAGAAAAGGCAGGATTTATCTTTGTGTTTGTCAAACACTTGTCCGTAAAAAAAAAAAAAAAACAACATAAAAATCTATTAGTTGAGCTTTAACCCAGGGGACATGACACGTTTTCTACATCTGGGGGTGTTAAGAAGTGTCAAATAAAGTTACACTGTAATAACAGAGTTCACAACGTACACTCTTCATTATATCCCTGCACGATGCTTTCTGTAGTTTTCAGTAGTCCTATATAGGTTTGGGTTGAATCCTCTCTCAGGGAGTTTGTTTTGTGTTCACTGGACCCAGATCCCAACCCGGACATTAGCTGTGCCAAAGAAATTGCTGAACAGCGCCGTGGACCCTGAATGCTTCCTGGTACACTTGCCAGCTGCTGCCGCGCTTTACATATTGGATTCCAGGAAACACAGTGCACTACGGCTTCAAAAGGAGATCAGAGTTGTGTTTTGGCGTTGCCAACGCTGACTCTCTCTCTCTCCCAGCCTGACTCAGCTGGATTGTGAACTCTTTGGTGGGGATCAGAGGGATGAAATCCACGATTGAAAAGCAGAACAATCAAAACGGGCACATGTGTTCGCAAGACAGAAATTGGAAACCGTACGACCCTCATTCCCACGTATCTTAACAATCGTACTGCTCCACTTAGTTCTGCACTGTCATGTTTAACAGCTGCTTTTTAAAGGTGTTATTTATGAATGAACGTGTGCATCTAAAACTGTCCCCCATCAGATAAACGTTATTGTAATTTTCTAGATTCTTTCTGCAGTCAATGACATTGTTTTTTTTTTTTTTTGTTTGTTTTTTCAGTGCCATTCTACCATTAGGTTGTCCTTTACAGCGCCTTACAAAAATTCCCGTACCAAATTTTTACAATGTATTTTATTGGGAATTCATGTGAAGACGTCTTCATAAAATCTTAAATGAAGTACACAAAGGTATAGAGTATGAGGAAAAAAAGTTTGAGAGGTATAAAAACACCATATTTGGACGTTCCCCACCTCTGAAATTATAATTGTGCTAACTTAGTTCGCTGCCAGAAAGTTAACTGTTAAAATCGACGTGAAATTTGAGGAACAAAACCTGCTTTCTTGGATAATATTTTTCTATGTGATTGATATTGCATTTTATGATAAAGTTTTTCTTTTTTTTTTTTTTTTTCTTAGTTGATTCAAATTAATCAGGTTATGGCATAGCAGGGCTGTGGTAGCTGCCTGCAGAAATGTATATGTATATGTTTTCCCAGTAAAGATGCAATGTCTGGCATAAACGGTGCCGTCGTCACAGCTGGAGATCAGATTGTGTTTTAGAGAGTTGCAGAATGTATCACACCCTGGCCTTTTATTTTGTATTTATTATATTAAGCCTTCGTCCTCAACAAATTAATATAGTCATGCATGAAAAGATGCTAAAAAATTTTTTTCTGTGAAACGTCTTTGAGATGCATTTGGAATCTTGTAGCTGACTGCTCAGCAAACAAAGGCAATAAGTTTAGGTGTGACGTCCCAAAACCACAATCCGGCGTGTAGCCTACATCCAAAACCTGCCTGTAAATTTGCACGTTTAACAGTCACTTTAGTTTGGCTCATGTTTTCCTAACTCGCACTTTGAGCCCTGCCTCAAACATTAGATGGTCTGTGAAGGAGGAAGTGTTGCAGAAATACCTGCTGGCTTTCAAGTTTCAGTTAATTAAATGTCTGCATATGGAGCTGCAAGACCTTAGAAGATGTTGACTGCTAAACCAGTGAATTTGGATTGATCAGTAATCTCAGGATGGGATTTCACCTCTTGGACATGCAAATCTGTTGGAACAATATCAGTGTGTTTCTATGTATATGTCACTGTTTTTTCCAGGTATTTCTTTACAAAAGAAATTTAAATAATACACCCCCCCCCCCCCAAATGTTGCCACTGTCAAAGATTATCTGCTGATATTACTGTTGCTAACTTAGCAAAGGCACAAACACTCTTTTATCAAAGAATCTGAAGGACAATAAACAAAATGCCAAATGTGGCTGTGGACTTTTTTTTTCTTTTTTTCGTTTTGATTCACAAGGCTTTAATATCTCTCCGGTCACAGTTGTGGTTGCATTTTTACGCCAGTAGGGGTCATAATTGTACCTTTTTTTTTTTACTGAGCACTGCAATTACCGTTAGTTTGAAAATGCACAAACAATGTATATTTTTAATTAAGCTAGAGGATTACTTACGTGTAATTGGTGTAACTGAGAAAGAAGGAAGTAAATTTGTAAATCTTTTAAAATAAGCAAATTGAGTTTGTAGGCTAGCTAGACGTTGGATTCTTTATCGATGCTTTTGAGTCTTTGTGCAGCAGCTGTTTTAGCTGTTGATGTGATGTGGCGCAGACTTTTCATTGCCAAAAAGGTTTACATAAATGGTAAAGGTAAAAGTAGCGTAAATGGGAAATATGGAGTTTTCCACACACAAAAACAAGTGCTATACAAGAGGAAGCCATGTTACTGAATGGTTATGTTATAATGTTTTTTCCAGTCTATTCTTGAGTTGAACTCTCCAGTATGGCAGTTTCTTGTAGTATATAATCTAAGTAGGCTCTTTGTTTTTTAGGTAATTACAGCAGGCAATAACCTTATTAGCATGTATCCATGGCTTGTGTGAGGGAAGAAATAAGTTGTCTAAAAATGTCTGCCTTCAGCTCCAAATAGCCACAAGAAATTTTTTCCTATTCCTATTTAGCTATGTTGATATCCCAAATTCAATTCTTCCTAAGAGGAAGAAAATATTTAGGTCTTGATGAACCATAAATGTAAAGGAATCTAGTTTTACTGGAGTTAACTGAATTTAGAGCTAGTTTTTGTTATGGATAATTTGGTATAGCATTGTGAATAAGATTAGAATAAAATGTTTTTAGGAAGAATAACATTTGAGATATAGAAAATTTTGGTTTATATATTGTAACAAAGCTATTCTTAGAATGTAAAAGACATTGATTATAAACAGTGAATCCCGTTTCTTATGGTTTATAGTATCTCAATAATTTCTACTATGATTTTATGATCTTTGTGCATGTTAACAAATGTATTTTATTGCCCTTATATATTCTTAAGTTCCCAACATAAAGTAAGTTTACAGTTGTTCAAAATGAGACAACTAAGTTTCTGAACCTTCAAATATTCTCTATTTTTGCTACAGTGATTTATTTCTAAGAACAACAAGTAAACTATATTCTATTTGGATGGTTACATTTTTTCAATAATGAAAATACCTGATTTTTCCTGTATTTTATGATAAGTGTGATATCAAACATAGCACAGTGGAAAACTCCAAATTAGACATCACATTCTGCAACCTGAGAAAATATTTATATATATTTTTTATTTTAATATATTTTTATTACAGGGTTTGGTGCGTCATCCTCCCCCTTGTTTCTAGATTTGCCAATGAAAAGACCATTCTCGTTAGCCTCCAATCTCCGTTACATAAATTAAGGTTTAAGAGTGAACAGCAAGTGTTGGAATAGTTTTCAGCCTTCGACATCTGCCTTGAAGAGCTTCTGTATGCATTAAATGATAAGCTGCCTTGCCATACTTGGAGCCTATTGGCCGATGATCAAAGCTCCGCCTGCGAGCTTGCTCGGCGCGTGACACTTCGGCGGTACTGTACTGATCTTAGAAGCGGTGCTGCGCGTGCTGTTTGTCTCTGAAGGTTACGTGGAAAATTCACCTGAGCGTCGCTGATGGAAACCAGACAGCAAGGTGAGTCGGTGTCACCCACCGCAGGTCACGGCACTTTTCTCATGTTTTTGGCAGCCATTGCTGTATTTAAAGCCTTACTGTTGTTAACTCTGCACCTAGTAATCAACTCAGCAAGTAGGTTTACTTCCCTAGAAGAGGGAAGAAACCTGCTCCCCCCCCCC
>NW_015112950.1:159350-213479 GCF_001443285.1 Poecilia latipinna | reverse complement strand
CCTGAAAGAATACAGTAAACAAAATGCTTTGAAAAAGAGCAAGGCATTAATGCCACACGTGGTTAAATGCAAATGAAATAAGGAACATTTATTTCTTACCTTACAGCTCTTTAAGTGCTAATTTAATATGTTGTGGGTGTGTTATTTCTGTTGGTGTTTGACTGGATTAAGAAGCGTGGACAGCTTTAGAGGTCCACAAGAACAAAGTTGGACTTTGTGTTAGCTCCGCCAGGCTTATAGTGGATTTTATTTCCTGGCTGAGGGAGATCTCTGGTGTTTCTGTGTTTCCATCTGTTTTTGCATTTTTTTTTTATCACTAGTTGCTTTCCTGGAAGTCCACTTCCTCTGAACTTCCACTGCAAAAAAAAAGAAAAAAAGATTCTGTATTACCGTTTTGTGAATTGTGTAAAAATGGCTGCAGTGGACAGAAGTCGTCTTAACTGATAAATCAGGATAAAGGTGCTTTTATTCGGGTAGGTAATTGCATTCCTTTGCATTCCGAGACGAAATGAGTGGCTGTTTCTGCTAGCAAAAAACCAAAGAAGGCCCTAAAGTTTGAGCCTGATGGAAAAAAAAAGACTTTAATTTGTTAAGGATGACTTGTGTTGTATAGTTGAAATATGAACATTTCCCAACTTTTTTCAAAAGTTGTCTATTCATCTGCTGTTGATTAAAGTTGGGGATTGAGCCCTTGTTAGTTTTAGGAGCCTGAGATGCTGTGTACAGCTCTTCCAGTGTTACCTGACCTCCGTTTAGCTTTAATTGATTTTCCTTCGGCCTTATGACCATCCCCCGGCCTCTGATTTAGTGTTGCCCCATGACCATCAAGCCAAATGGGAGTCTTGTGACCAAAGATATTTCATTCCAACACGAAGCAAAGGGAGAGACACTTGAAATAGGAAGAGTCAAGAAGGAGGTAAATATCCTTCCACGATTAATGATTGGATTTTGAGGGTGAAACAATCAGTCTTTTGAGTTGATGTTCCCATTTTAAATTTTATTAATTATCATTTTGGTTTACAAAAATGCATATAAAATGAAATGGCAGCCCTTTTCCTCGGTTTTAGTGCAATTTGCAGACTCCACTTACTTCCCTAAAAATCACTTTACACATCTGCTGGTCAAACGTGGAAGTAGAAGGAGCTGATTGTGAGTGAAACTGGCTTTTTGCTGGCGTATTTCCTCCTGTAGTGTGTTGTAATGAGGTTTTATCTATAACTAGAGGTCATCCATTCAATAGCCCACCATTGTTTCCTGACTTCAGGAAGTTAAAATTTTAGAAATCAGGCATATTTGAAAATGTTTGAAAAATGTTCAGGAAGTGACAATCTGTGTCACTTAGAGTGAAACGTCTCGCAAGATGCAGATAACCTGGAGTGAAGAATGGATGCAAGAAGGAAACGCCATAACTACGTGTTTGTGTGTGAATAAATAACTTGTTTTTATCCAATCTGCTGCCTTGCTCTGCTGCAGAGTTGTACTCTAGTGTTCTGAGTGAAGCAGTGGTGGACTGGGCCAGCATGGGCCCTGGAGAGGAATGGGTTAATTCAGCCACACATGAAGGAGAGCTGGGTAAGACTCAACTCTCTGAGTGATTAAAAGAAAATCCACACTGAATCACTGTAAAATAAAAAACACGTCCCAAAGTCCACCCAATCCATACACTGGGATCAGTGAAGCAGCACTTTCTGCTCCTGTGTGATGCAGTGTTGATTTAACTAAAACTCGAGAGAATAATGGAGTGTGAACCGAGTGGAAAACAATCAGCACAACAGGAGACAATGATGGATGTAAAAAAAAAGGAGTTATTAATCATAATGCTTCTATTTTTCTTCAGTTTGCTAAAACAGTAAGTTGTCCATAAATTTGTCTAATCTGAGAAACAAATGTTTTGTAATTAATTACCGTAAATCTATGTCAAACTGAGTTAAAAGTCAAGATGCACCAGTGAGCCTCCAGTTTTCTCTTGATAATTTCTAACCAGTGATCAGCAGGTCCAATTCTAAAAGGTTTATTATTATTATTATTATTATTATTATTAATCCCCCACCTTTTTGCTCTGTAAACCAATTGACCAACATAATGTACGTTTCTGAATGAGCATATTTTTTAAATTCTTTTTTGCATTGCAATATTTTGAAACTTTTTCTTGAATCTGTGAAAGTCTGAACCAAACGGCCGGGTACATCTTAATCAGTGCATTTTGACTTTGCTCTTTAAAATATCACAACTGTGCTTATCGGCATAAACATTGGTGTCAGCTGATGTTAGTCTTTTTTTTTTTTTTTTGCGTATCGATATCTGATAAGTAAAACTTAATATTAACCAGTGTTTATTTCCATATTGTTGCTTTGTGTTTCGGGAGGGGGATGGTCATTTGTGATGAAGCGCAGGATTGTGAAGAGTTTGAATTGAAAAGTCAGCAATGTGGACATTTTGTGATATTGTTGAAAGGGTCAGCAAAAAGTTCATATCGGTACATCCCTAGTTAAAATGCTGAACCTCTAAAACAACTTTTTTTTTTGCAATATTGACAAAAAAACCAATACAGATACCAAAGGTCAAAACTGTCTCAGCATTTAGATTGGAATAATCCATTCCTTGTTTGGCAAGACCAAGAGTTTTACAGTTTAAAATCGAGATGATAATTGTGCACAAGCAGCAAAAGTTATGTCCTTAACCCATAATAATAATAAAAAAATAAATAAATAAAAATAATTATGTTGTGTTTGTGGGATCTACGGATAACAAGAATATAGCAATGACACCAAATTGATATTTTATAGGAAAGCTTAAGTAGCCCAGATTAAGAATCGAGGCTCTAAACACACTCACAGTGACTCCGCCGCCGTACACTACGCTTCATTATGTGTTTCTAACAACCTCTGACGTCTCGGTCCGTCTGAACACAAGAGGTAGCAGTGTGCGCAGAGTGCCACGTTTCTCCTGGGGGGAAAGAAGTGCACCAGGTGAAACTAGTGAAATTTACTCAACAAGCTGCTACCTTATGTGGTGGACCAGGATCTTTAAAGGTGTGTTATGACGGCGTCAGACTGTCTGCAGTGAAGAAAATAAAACAATTTAATGAAATGAATGTGAGCATAAGAGAATATCTTGTATCTTATTTATGTTTCTTTTATTACCGTGAAAAAAATGGAACTTGCAGCTTACAGTTTGCAATTTGTGCATCTGACACACATCCCTAAGTTGAATAAAATGAGATTGTGAGATTTTCTTTCTACTCCAGAGAGACCTAATGAGTCATATTTTTAGTCTCGCCTACAAATGTGTCTTCACAACTCGGTTGATTCCTTCATTTTTTGTTGTTGGTTAAGTTACAAAGAATCCGTCTTGGCCTTGATGTAACAGACTCCAAATGCGCTCACCTGTCACTCTGCTCAGGTTTGGATAAATTTTACCACTCTGGTGGTGAGGAATCCAGTCGGAAGAGCTCACACGGGGAGGACTTGGTCCCGTTGGTCCAAAACGGGGAAAACCTGACAGACTGGGGTCACACCACATCCCATTTGGAGGATCAGTGGTCACGCACATCAGGATGTCAGTCTGACAGCTGGGCCATGTCCACCACTTGGGACATGCAGCTAGACGGCACAGGTGAAAAGGGACATAGACTAGAACGTAGAGAGTAGACGACCCTTCACTTCGGTTGAATATTGAAACCCATGTTTTTATTTTAGTTGGGGTTATGGGAGAGAAGGAAGGCTATTATTTCAAGACTTTTTATTTTAATCTGAATTATGATGGCGTATTATTACCAGAAGATATTTAAGTCGATGGGCTTTCTGTTCATATCCACCACCATAAGTAAGATGTGTTTTTAAGAAATGAGCTTCCCAAATGCAAATCTTTGAAACTTATAATATCAAGGATCCAGTTAAAAGCATCTGTGTTACCATCTCAACAAATGTGAAATCTGCTGCTTTCATGGCTCATTTGTTATATTGCATGAATTAGCATACAAGATATTTAATTCAAATGTTGCATCAATATTTAGTTTAGCTTGGTTATAAACTGGTTTAGAGATGATAGGTTTCTCCAAAAACCTGACTCATCATACTGCAACTGAAAGCCACAGCTTTGTGCTGGCCATGCAAGCTAAATGCTAACCAAGCTTTTTCTAATGAACTTTTTTTCTGACAATTTGTGTATGCATGTGCAATTTTTTTTTTTTTTTTAGTTTCCATGACTCACACTGACCAGTAACTTTTACTGGGTATTTCTACTTGAAGAAATGTGTTTTAGCTTAAAGTAATAGACAAAAAGTCTTCGTAAAAATTAACCTGTTATGCCTATCAAAACAAATATTAAGCTTGAAAAAATAAGTATGATCAAATTCAAATGTTAAAAACAAAATGAAGGTTGTTCCACTTTTAAAAGACAATCCAATGGGCCAGGAGGCACTTTTTTATGGAACATGCTTGTCCTTTTATGCCTACATTAAAAATGTCTTCTAAAATATGCCTACTACCATACCATTGCATGATGATGTGGCTCAGCAGTAAGAAAAGCTTGTTTTGTTGGCAGAAATCATCCTACCAACAAAACAGAGATGGTTGAACTTCATCTCTGAACTTCAACCACTCAAAGAAATGTTGCATCACCAGCGTTCACCGCTACCATTTTGTCCCGGCCGCCTTCTGTTTCACACCCAAAAGCAAACCATTTCAAGCCCATATATGTATCCACTACGCATCGGTTTATTTCTTGTGGTGGTGAAGTTTCTTGTAAGTGAGTTAAGCAAATATTACAATTTCACCTATAAGTAGGCATTGATTGTATTTCAAGATAATTTTACATTACGCCTGAGTTCCACTTACTGCTTTTCTTGTCTGTGTCTGGGTGAGTTGATTTTTAGGATAAATGGAATAGAAAACCTTCATTCTTCCACATTGGAGGAATTTAGGAAATTAAAAGGTAACTCTGGGCAACGTATAATATTATTTACTAGACAGACATTACCATTTTTCCTTGCAGTGAGATAATAGTTAGACGATAGAACGAGAATTACAATCATTTGTCGGCCTCAGATGAGGAACACATTTCTACACGTTTGGCACAAAACAACCAAAATTGTAAACTGATGAAATGACAAATCATGAAATGTCCGACACCTGCTGGCAGATGCAAGACGTCAACAATATAATTTCATTTTTGGGTAGTATTTGCTGTTAGTGTCAGAGTTATTGGCTGTTGGCCTCATTGCGAATACATCTTATACATTTTTGGATCTCCGTAGCAAGCAAAAGGTTAAACGGGTACTTCCTCTCCTTTCCCCGGCTTTTGCTTTTAAAACATCTTTTTATGTCGATCTAAACTGGAACAAATCCTAAATGCACTCGGACATAAAAAGCCTTGGAGCTGCAGGGGTTTAAAAGTGTCATTGTCCTCCTGCTGTGTAGTGTTGGCTGCAGTAGCTCCGTGTTATAGAAATGCTGGTTTTGTTGAAGTGAGCCGCTGCATGCTGCGCTGGAGTTGCCTGGTTTCAGTTGCCTGTGTTTGTGTGTTACCTACCTGAAGTGCTGCTGTGCCCCTTTTAAGGGATAAATAAATGTATAACAGCCTCTACTGACCCCATGTCTACTCACATGTTTTATAATGCACCCTTGTGAAGAGAGAGGACACCTCACTGCAGGTACAGTAAATCCCTTTCATCTTGTTAAAATGGTCCAAAACTGCTTTAGGGCCACAACACACACCTTGAGGCTACGGTCTGCATGTACCTGTCTTCCTTGTTTTGTGTTTACACAGCCAGGCTGGTGTTCCTTAATACGTTTTATTATCTGTTGATGTTGGGCATGAGTTGATCTCTGGTTTCAGTGCATGAGTTAGTTTTAAAAAAAGCGTACTATCCTTTAACGTTTTAAATCGCCCTATTTGAAATCCTTTTAATGAGATACGAGATCTAACAGATAGTTTTCTCCTCTGTGTAAAGTAGATTACTCCTTTTGCTTCTCTACACTGTGTATAAGCTAATGGAAGTAAAAATGGCAAGAAATATCTCATGTTAACAAGTGACACTCATCACTCTTTGGTCTAAAACAAACCTGGGCAGTTAACTTGGAGAACTGCCCAGTTTTTATTCCAGCAAAATAGATGTTTTAATGTTGACTACATACCAGGATTATTAGCAGAACAGGGCTAAAACAAACTGACTCAGATCATGTGGAAAGGTTTACTGACAAGGTGACTACCGGTGGATTTTAGTGCTATTGATTACACAGATTAAAAAAAAAACATAGCCATAAACTAAATAATGTACCAACTCTCTCATCTCCATTTTGCATGATTACCACAAATACAGTCAAGTGAAAAAATTAAAATGTTTCATTAAATATTCAGTGTTTTAAGAAGTTATAACATATTAATGTTTAACCTCATTTTTTGTTAATACATAAGATATCAATAGAATATTCCTTGTTGTAGTGTCCGAATAAATCAGTTTTCTGATTGCCTCGGTCCTTGTCTAGTTTCTCTGGCAATCTTTAGTCTTGATGCCTTTTTGCTTTTCGTAGGGAGTGAATGTTTTTCCTTGTAAGTGTTGCATGAAATTAAACCAGTGCAGGTTCTTTCTCATATCTCTTGCCTGAACGGCCAAACTTGGGAGTGATGACAATTAGTTTTTACCATTCTCTAATTAGAGATTTGTTCTCCTTTTATTATTAGAATTATCTGGGAAGAAAAAAAAAGTCTTTTGAGACTTCTTTAAATCTCTTTTTAGACTCATAAACCGCTGCTGCCTTTTGTCAACGGTCGGGAGCGGGCCGAACTTAATATCTGAGGAGAGCTTGGAATCCATTCATTCCTGAGTAATTTGACAGCATCTGGTCAGTGTAGGTTTTTGTGAGGGATGTCAGACTGTAGTGTTGGCTAGCAGAGAGTTAAGGCAAGATAATCCACATTAGCCCAGGCAGATTAAAACCCTGCAGGCTACAGCCGCAGATTACATAACGGTCAGAGATTCAGCCAGACATGGAGACAAGACAGTCAGACATTTGGAGACAGACACTGTTAGGCAGAGGACAGCACATAATTTACACAGAGAAGAAAAGGAAGGCATGCAAAGTAGGAAAATAAGCAGAGCACGGGGACTTCCTTTCTGCTTTGGCTGTATAATGACACTGAGCACAGCTCTGGTATTATTTACACTGAATTGAAATGCAGCAAAATGTAAAAACTGGAAGTCATAAAAGTTGGAAGTAACTCGTGTTCCTCTAGAAACAAAAAGGAACAGATTCGTGAGATTGTTTGGCGTTATCTGACTCCAGAGCCAGTAGATTTATTCGAGATTTACTACATCCAAGCGTCAAGTTCCCAAAGATCTCCCATGAATGTCTTGCTTCTCAAACAGGTTTTCTAGACTCTCAGCCTCTGAGGGAGGCTGATGAGGATTTGGCGTCAGAAGTCAGCCTGAACAACTCCAACATGACCGAGGAGGAGAGAGAAGAGATTCTGCAGGAGATGACTAAAGTACGCACACAGACGCATAAGCAGATCATCAAACCCAGACAAAATAAATAAACAACAAAACTATCTGTTTTGTGCATGGCCAGCTGGAAGAAGAGATCAGCACACTGAAGCAGGTCCTGTTGTCCAAGGAGAAGCAGCACGCGGAGCTCAAACAGAAGCTGGGCATCACTCCTCTCAGCGAGTTCAGGAACAACTTCAGCAGAGGCTGGCAGGACATGCAGAGCTCCACGGCGTAAGTTAACAAGTCCGTGTGAGACGTTGGTGTCAGGCCAGCGCATGGCAGATTGTTTGCTGTCAACATGAACGTGCTCCGTAAGCGCTCAAAGTTAAAACAGACAGAAATAATGGGTGGTTTATTTCCTGACCGCCTGCAGGGACTCCCAGTTCACACAGAGTCTGTTTGCAAAACACTGATTTTAAAACGGGGAGCTAAAAGCGCAATCCTTGTCTGGTCGCTGCACAGCGTGTGCGTGCGCTGGTTGTTATCTCCGCCGTCTGAAACAGACATCATTAAACTGATTTTAAAAACTCTGCTGGAGGCTGCAGTTGATCTCAGAACACCATTAACAGAATGTGCTCTTTTAGTAGGCACCCTAATCCATGAAATGTCAGTTTTCTACAACAAAACACTGAATTCTTGTTTATTTTTATGTGTTTTTTTTTTGTTGTTGTAAATTTTCCCAGTTTGTGAAGAATTCCAGTTACAAAGATACAGAAAACTGTGGGTACTGTACATCAAGCCCCAGGAAGAAAAACAAGTAGTTTACCATATTTGAATCGTTCTATGTGCTGATAAACAATTGAACGTCCCAAGTTGGGTGGTAGAGCAGAGCTTCAATCCAAACACCAAGAGACCGTATAGAACAAGAGACTACAGTCTCTGGAGGCTGCTTCTCTTATCCAGTTGCACTTTACTCTGAAGATCACTTTACACACACAGCCTCTGCCTCATCTATAATGCATCGGTGTAGCCACAGGAGGATGAGGTCTCCACATCGGAAAACGCAGACATTTGACTGCCTAAATTTGCCATATTTGATCCAGATGTTAATGCAAATCCAAATACCAAGGTAGTGTTAAGATCAACACAGGAATTCTTATAAAATAATTTACAATTCAAGTCAAAATGAACGCAGACCTAATTGTTAGACCTACTTTGAGATTGCTACATTCAAGTTTCTTTTCTCCCTCGTATATGGCTTGTGTTGCGTTTGTGTGTATGACAGTGACATATTTCTATGGGTGTGTGTGTGTGGGGGGGGGGATTCGAACAAACACAGAAAGGACCTCATTGTCAGATACAGTCCATGTTATTGTGTGTTTGTCAGATACAAGAAGACATCAGAGACGCTGTCTACCGCGGGACAGAAAACCTCAGCTGCCTTCAGTAACTTCGGGAGCGCCATCACCAGGAAGTTCGGAGACATGAGGTAAACAAAATATGTCGCCGCATTTAACACTGTTTTCTTCATACTAACCAGTGATTTCTGTATTGCCTTAACAATCCCAAAGAGTATATTTCAGAGCACTGAGCCCCGTCAGTAGAAAACAAGGTAAATAGGATGCTTTTAACATTAATCAAACTGGAAAAGAGGAAATGCCTTGGCTTATTGCTTGCACAGACAGCTAAATTGGATTTTTGGTAGAACACTGGACAACATTTTCTCATCATAACAAAGCTCATGTGCTTTCTGTTTACTGTAGGCATCTCAGCTGTAATATGCTTGATTTAACTGCCAGTGTTACTAATTCCTTGTAAATTTGTAATTATTAGATTGTATGAAGGTCTCTCATAAAATCTAATATGAGAGTTTGGCTGCTTTTGCTATCATTTTAAATCAGTGGGATGAACATGCCTGTGCATGAGAGACAACTTGGCAAACATCTACTGTAAATTGGATCTCAGGGATGTTGCTGGGCTACTTCCTGTTTGTGTCAAACACACATTTTTGAAAAAACTGGCCAAAATCTGAAGTAAAAGCTTTAAAGATCCTCAAGAAGCCTGGAGAATAAAAAATTGTCAAGATTATAATAATATCTAGCTGAATGGAGGTAAAATATATATCAGTTATAGGGGTTTAATACCTTTGCATAAGATTGTAGTTTCTTGACAAGATACTATTTTCTGTCAGTGTTATTTTTCTATTTTAAAAAAAGTGAAGCTCTCCTTGATGTTTTAGGTTGGGCTAGCGTTGTGTAACTTAGCTTATTTTGTTCTTAGTTTATCCTAGCTGAGTTTATTTTAACATGGTATATGTTGGTTTCATTCAGGATTGGTTAGTTTATCTCAGATAAGTTTTGTTTAGATTATGTTATTAGCTTTGTGTATTCCAGATTAGTTTTAGCTAAAATTAGCTTTTTTTTAGCCTTGGATTTTTTTTTTCTGTTTATCTTAGACTATTTTTGATAAGTTCAGTTTTTCTTGGCTTAGTGTAGTTTTGTTTTATCCTAGTTAAGCTTAAGTTAGGTTAGTTTATACTTTTGTGACTTAGCTACAAGTGGAGGAAGTCCTTCCTTTATGGATTAAAAATGGTAAAATATGCAAACTACATGAACAAAATGCACCACAGAATTTGTTCCTCCGGCACTACATATAGAACATCTTGTGTATTGAAAGCTGTTGATTGTTGCTTCATAACTGTCAACAGGAGACAAAAACCTTTAAAGACTGCAGACATTCATCTATAGGCCTACTAAAAAATGTTATTCTTTTAGGTTGCATCAATGCAGTCTATTACATCCATAAGGTACTCCCCAGATGTCCCAAGCTGTAGTTTCAATTAAAAGTATATCCTCAACATTCAAGAATCACTGAGAGGAACAGTCAGGCAAACATACAGCCGCCATCAGTTTATCCACTAATCTGCATAACTAACCCAGTTTGACCTGTTTTACCCAAACGCCATCTGACGCATGGTGCTTTATCTGCTACCATCTCTGCATCCCAGAGACCAGAGTCGTAACTCTTGCTCTGAACAATTCAGGGAAGCGTGTGATTATGTAAGCCAACATTAAGCTGCTTTCTGAGGGAGCTGAAAGGCTCATGGCAAAGCCTGTCTCCTTCAGTCACACTCTTGTCTTCTCTTGTTTCCAGCAGACTGAGTTGTTTGGCTCCAAATTCTTGGTGTAAAAAACTAGACACGATACGTGTCTGCATAGAGTTGTCTGAAACAAGTGAAGCACAAATAGGAAAGAAGCATAATCACACACTCGGCGCTTTGTTTAAACTATTTGGATAAATGACAAAACAATATTCTGTTGGTAGTTCTTGTTACCTGACAGAGAGAGAAATGATTTTTAGGACATGGGTTTTCTGAAGGCAAATACTTGTGTCAATTCTTCTTGTATTGCAGCATGGCCGGTTTAGAGTTACTATTTCCGCGCAGGTAGATTTCCACCATTTGAATGAAGTCTATTTGCTGTGGGTGTTTCACATGTACTGGAAAATATCAAAACCTCTGAACTTTTGTTCTCCCTTGTACTGTATGCATCTCTCTCTTTAACAATCTGTATGTGTTTCTGCACACAGATTGTTTTTCCTCTTTGAGCACAAAGATGTTTCAGAAAAAGCTGAAAAGTTCTTCTGCTGTCTGCTGCCTCGACTGGTTTTACCTAAATATGCAGAATCCCTCAAATTTCTTAGCCAGAAAAATAAGCGCTACACTTGCTAGTGTAGCCTTTTAGCTAGCAGAGCAGTCCTTGATCTTCTGCTATGATGTCTCATAGGGCGAATAATGCATCGTGCAAGATATTATTCATTCATCTATGAATAATTCTCTCCTCTTTTCTTCAGGTCTCCACAGTTTTGTTGACTGTAGCTGTGGAGATTTTGTTTTTGATTCCTTTACTAAACTTCTGAGTGGTGGCAAGATAAACTTTGGGCCTGTGTGTCAAGTTAGGGTGTGTTAATTAAAAGTTCAAAGACATTAGATCAGGTTTAAAGTGAAAAAGAAATAGTGTGCCAGTCGGTGTGCGGTGCTGTGATAAACACTGATTACACAAAGAGTGAAAATAAGGATTAGATGAATGATAGGGGGGGGAGTAATGTTTTGATTAATTTCTACTTTCTAAATAACTTCTAACTTTTTCTTCTTGCTGTGCGGTGGGCGTTGTCTTCAAAAACCATCCTCATTGTTTTAATGTCTGCTTTGCATGTGACTAAATGTTTCTCTCGCTTGCTTCCCTTTGCATTTATTATTGCATTGTTCTGTTTATTTCCTCTTTCTCTTGTTTTTTGAAATGGCTTTCCATTTCTACCGTCACCATTTTAAATGGGTGAATTTAAAACCGCATGATTGTGATGGAAGAAGCGTCTAGTCTGAAGGTTGTAAAAACATCTAAATTGTTCTCTGTTTCCCCTTCATGCTTTCGAAGATCCAACTCAATAGGGTAAGAATCACTCAGCCGGTTATGTCACATTAGTTAGTCGCTTCTTACTAAGACTTCTTAACTCGGTATATCTCAGTCAGATCAGCGGTCAACACCAGCTGGATGGCACCGGTGAGCACTTGGCCAGCTTAGAAATTGCTGCTATCGCGCCCAACGGCTGAACTCAATCAGCTGTTGTGTTCAGCAACGATTCAGAAAAACTAAATAAACATAAATCTGGTTGGACTTATGATGGACTTCTTTAATTAAACAATATTGCACAGTCAAGATGAGAAGTGAAATCCTCATTTTTTTTTTTTTTCTTAAAGACTCTCGCAGCAACATAAGAACGTTCCTGTTGGCAAAGATTTTTAGCGTCTAAGCTAAGGAGAAGCTGTGGGACGAACGCTGCACATGCAAACTGTTGATGTTGCTTCTGTGTGTGATCTGAGCTAATCATTGACTCCTCTCTCGCCACGCTCTCTGGGGACAGATACTCTGTCAGGCATTCTGTGAGCATGCCTACCATGAGGTAAAAAACTGTGTGTGTTTCTGTGTGGGAAATGCTTTTTATTTTTTATTTTTTTTATTTTGGCTCTTTAAAGCAGCTTGAAATACCTGAAATGTTTTCACATGCTCCCACCCTCTCTTATCAGTTGCCATCCCTGCTTCCTCCTGTTTTAGGTTTATACAAAGTTGTTTAAATTTGTTTAGCTCTCCCTCTTCTATCTAAGTAACAATGTCCCAATTGAATCTGTGAATTGAAAGAGGTATATTTCTTAAAATATACAAAAAACCCCATAATTTTCTAAAATTACAAACACATTCTAATGTGTTTTGTCCAACAGAAACTCACCCAGCTTCAGATCCTTTGAAGAGAAAGTTGAAAATACAGTTTCCACCATTAAGGTAAGCTGTATATGCAGTTTTTTTTTTTAAAGGTAGAGTATTAAAACTGTGGTATTTTTTTGTCATATTTAAGATAGTTGTCCCACTAGAATACAACTTGAGGGAACAGTAAACCTGCCATAGGTTGGATAATAGCATTTAAATAAGTAGTAGAATAAATAATATTTTTTATTCAGTTTTTTTTCTTTGAAAGCATAATTAAAGCATTCTGTAATTAAAGACTTGCATATTTATAAAAAAAAATAAAAATCAAGCACTGTCGTCCATCATCTGATAAAGGATGGACCACTTCTTTGTGTTCCTGTTGTGTTCCTACTCTCACTTGATATTTAGTCATTTTTAGCTCTTTCTGGCGTTGCACTTGTTTCGAAGCGATTGCTTCCTGACTGCGGTCATGAACAGGTCATTCCCCACGACGCTCTAACACAGTATGCGAGTCTCTGTGAGTCTGTGTGGCTGAAAAGCTTCCTCTCCCACATGCTACAGAGGAACAGTGGAATGAAGCAAGCTAAACACTGTAATCTGTGTGTAATTACTATCATGCATTGTGACAGTGAGAGCACGGATTATTTATACACGCCGTGGCGTCCTCTGGTTGAACTTTTGTGACTAACTTGTGTTTTGGAAACGACTTGCTTCTTCTGTAAGCTGCAGGGTAAAAGAGTTAGATGCATGTAGTAATGATGCTAATTTACTAATTTAGGTTTTAAGCTCTAGTTGTAATGCTGGTGATAAAGAAGTTGAGTTCACTCCAGTCCACAGTGCAAAAGCTTGATGGTGGCGTTTTTGACAGCTTCTAATTCCATCATGCTTCTGTTTTTGTCTTTTCTGTCGTCTCCCCTCGATACCAGACTAAAGTTGGAGGCACTGGGACCGGAGGCAGCTTCGAGGAAGTCCTCTCGTCTGCAGCCAACGCCAGCTCTCAGGAAACGCCCACCAACAACCTGACGGACATCTCCGAGAAACCCTGTTAGGGCTCCGGACCGCCGTCTTGCTGTGTCACAGCACATTGTTGTGGATCTACTAGAATTTCTGACCAAAGCGGAAAGCGGTGTTTTTGATTTGCAGACAAATCTCGTGTAAATCCTGTGAGTCCAACGAAACTCCTGGCAACGCCACGTTATTTAGGCTTGGCTAAAACACCTTTGTTTTTAATTTGGAAAATCAAGGTGGCTGATTTTTAAAAGCATTTGAAATCTCATGAGGTAAACAATGAACTTTGAACATTGATCATAGTCCACTTTTCAGCTCTTGCTGTGGAAAAGATTGTTCTAAAATTGAACAGAGGATCAATCTGACACTAGTAAAACAGCTCCATCCATCTTCAGTCTGCTGCACTATAAGTAATTCTTCACGTTTTACTTGAACAGTTTTATCCACTAAAACAGGGAGAAGCTTTCAGTCACAGATGATGTTACACTACCAAACCTACAGAAGGCTGTTAAGAAGTAAAATGTCTTGCATGTTACAGTGTCCCATTCACTTTGTTACATGTTAAACACTGATAAAACATCTGTGTATGTGTGTCGTGTGCATTAAGAGTATACGACTACGATTTTTCAAAAAACCGAAAAGACTTACTAAACAGTTACTGTTAAGCACACTATATATTTTTTTTTCTTTTTTGATTGAATCTGTGTGGGCTCTGTAACTTTGCCATGAAAATAACTTTATTATTTTATAGATTTCGGATAATGAAGGATTTCTTTCCCGTGGCTCTAGAGGGCGCCAGAGTTAAACTTTTTCTTTCTTTTTTTTTTTTTATGAAACTCGCATCCGGATTCAGGTACTAAGAGTCATTTGTCGAGGTAATGTTTTGTGTTAATGAAAAATACAAAGGACACAGTTTGCGTTTATGCAATAAATACAGCCATATAAGACTCCATAATCACATGTCAATATAAACCGTTAACAGTTATCAACCCAAAGAAAATGTAAAGAGAGCGACGCTGAATGTACAAGCCTGATTTAACTTGGCAAATATGAAATTAATGCAAAATTTACTGCAATATCCTGAAGCATGTAAAAAAAAAAACAACTAATTCACAAACTCATTTTGTATGCGTTTCTGTTCCTCCCAGGCATATTCTGCATGAAAACTCCATATTATGGAAGAAACCATTGGTGTTATGACAGTTACTACTTTTTTTTTTATAGATAACTTTTGTGACGTTGGATTTACCTGATATGTATAATGTTAAAGTGTTTAAAGCTCATCAATAAACCTGGTTGATGTAGGAAACTTTCAGTTGGAAAGTCCTGTTTTTTTTTTTATATATATATATATATATGAAAAAAGATCTCAGATAATGCAGCAAAACTTCCACTTTTATATTTTGCCGACTATTATTACCAGCTACAATAACTTGAACAAAATCCTTTCTGTTCAGTAAATTGCTGCACATATTTGACCATATTAAACAGCAGCAGTCTCTATGGTGGCACCATTTTGAAGGTGACTCATTTGTAGAAAAAGAAATCATGAACTTGATTTTGATTTGTGGTAAATCCACATCTGTTGTAAAATAAAAAAAAACAACTAAAGTTTCATTATCTGCTGATCTGAACAGATGAAGTAGGATTTCACCTCCTCTGATTGGCTCTTCTTGCACATGCAGGCTTCTCTCCTTCTTTGTTTCTTCATCCAACAGCAGAATTTTTTTTTCTCCCCCCTTTTTTTTGCAGTCAGAACATTTGTGACATTGTTAGTGTTGAGGTTCTGGACAGTCGGTCTGTGATTCCTTCAGCTCCTTGGTGCTGCTTCCTCTTTGTTCGTTTAGCGAGCTGACCAGCTGGAGGACGTCTGGGTGGTGGAAGCGACCTTCAGTGGTAGAAACGGAAAAATGTCTAAAATCAGACTGCTTTAAAAGTATTGCACGCCAATTCCTTGGTACGAAGTAAACGCTGTCCAACACCCAGAAGTAAAGGGAGAACGTTTCGCCGGGCCAGGACTCCTACCTGCGGTGGAGTCAAAGAACTCCTGCAGTCTTCCCGGCGTTCCCTCCAGCTCTTCGTACTCGTGAGCCTGCATGATCATCTCCAGGAGGTCAAACTGTTTCACCAGCCTGGCCTCTGGACTGCTCTGGGATTCGTACTCCTGTTCCACACACACAAAAAAATCCCATTACAAATTTCTTACTATTGCTTTTTAGGCCCAATTAAATGTTTCAAATATGGTTTGACGAAAACATAAATACTGAGTGTGGTTTTCAAATTACAGTTTTATTTATATGGGGGGGGAAGGATATTCATACCAACTTCAAGTATTTGAAAAAGTAAATACTCCCTAAAGACAGCATCTCTTTAAAAGGCAAGTGTTTGGTATAAATGGCTTGTAAATGACTTTAAAATCCTGACCAAACTAAGAAGTGTGAACTGATTTCTTGAGTCTACAGGACTCAAAGACATTTGGTGACCGAAATTGAACCAGACGAAGAAGTAAATTGAGAGTGAGACAGTAATTGAACAAGATTGGTTTGGATCTTTTTTTTTTTTTCCCTATAAAATTTGAAATCATCTTCAGAAAACTGTATTCTAAATGTACTCAAGTTATGGCAGATTTTCAAATCTGTTTGATCATGTAAAACATCTAAAAGTGATTAAATAGCAAAACTGAAGAAATCTGTAACAAACAAACAGTGTTTTCACAGCACTTAAATGTAGTTACAGTACAAAGGAAAGGTCAAGGATGCACAAACCTTACAAAGCTTCATCCAAAGTCAACATACCTCCCAGAGAGCATAAATCTCCTGTTTCAGACCGTCCGGCAGCAGACTTGACAGATGCCTCATTGCTTCCTGAGTGAACGAAGATAAAGTTTGTTAAAACGTATTTAAAAATATGCCGTATTAGTACACTTTTCACTTGCCTCCTCTCTCCTGTGTTTCTCTGCTTTACTGACGTTGTCTGACGGTGCAATATCTCCCACAATGCACTCTGCCATATCATGGGCAAGTGCAAGTTTTATGCACCTGAGTGTGGAAATGAGATAAGTAGACAGGTATAGGTGATTCTCCCATTTGGTGATGCGATCATTTCTCCCCTAAAGGTGATCAAAAATTCCACAAAAATCGTTTGTGTCCGCAACTCACCTGTCTCTGTCTACTGTGGGGTCAGTGATGGTCAGAGACATCATCGCCATCCTGTACATGTGGTCTGACACGCTCTCAGGATTCCTCACATTGTTGTACACCCAGCCGGTCCGTGGGACCCTCTGTAAGCAACATTCAGATTCATCGAAACTTTAAAAATTTAGACTCAAACACACACAGCATTGCAAAAAAAAAAAAAAAAAAAGCATTAGCATTAGTAAATTAGTATTTAAGAATTCAAATAAGTATGTGGTGGATCAACATGATGCAGAACAGAATTGTGAAGTGGAAGAAAATTAATAAATGTTTTTGTTTCTACAATATAAATCTGAAAAGTGGAATTCACGTATTTACCAAACACGAGCTTTAACAACATTCATCAATAATTCACTTTAAGTTAACTGATCCGATCTAAATTGGAAATGTATTAAGTCAGCACATCAATACAGCACTTTAGTTTAAACCCTGTGTTGTACATTTAGTCTACTCTCTTGAGCTTTAGCATTAATGTGGATTGTTTAGATGCCTGACTTCAGCAGCAAGTGACTTCTGCAGCAACTGAAAGCGCGTTTCATACGCGCTTTCAGTTAGTTAATTGCAGATAAAATATAAAATCACCACATAAGTCTTACTTTTAGCTGTCCGATAAGTTTCATAAATTGCAGCATGTTACTCATACCGGCTGATTTCTCACTGTGGGCTGCCATCTTTTATCTGATTACCCGGATGTAGAAGACCAGATTGACTCATGTAGTACCTGGAAACAGCCGCGAGGTGGCAGCATTAATCTGATTAATCAAAGGGAAAATAGTTATGCTTTTTCTTTTTTCTTCTTCATCTTTGCCTCTGGACTTATTTTTATTTTATATACATAAACATGACGTGTTTGTCTTAAAAATGAAGATTTTTTTTAAACACCCAATGTGTAATATAATAATTTTCATTGAGTTGGTCGAAATAACTGTTCAAAAACGGTAGGAGGCGCGGCCACGTTGAAAGACACACAAGCGACTAAAAAGCACGAAGAACTAATTGCACCGGAAGTCAGAGAAGCGGGAGATTGGAAAACGTAAACAGAGTAAACAACCTTGTGAATTGCAGCCGGAGCATTCACAAAAATGCTGAAAAAGCCGCCGAAGCTAAAGAGCACCATAAGGTCTAAAGCAAAGGGGAACGTGGACATCGCAGCGGGCTCGGAGGCGATGGTAGGCGGATAGACCCTGTTCGCAGTTAGTGTTTTCGTTTGTTAATGCTAGATAACTGCTAAGTGCCTGCGACTTAAACAGTTGCTTTGTTTTCCGTCTCCACTCAGATTGAACTACTGACACTATTGTTCCTGAACAGCCTGGCTGAAGAGGCGAAGGCCAAGGCGTTTGAGGAGAAATCTGCAACAATCAGAGCTCACCATGTCAAAGCAGTGTCTAAGGTCGGCGCCTTTAGCTTACCTCTTAAAACTAGGATTACATGAAGGCCATTTGGGTTCATTTAGATTTTTATGGCTAAAAATCTAAATGAGTTTCTGTACTTACTAAGTACTTAGTAAGTGATCTTGCTCCCTTTCTAAAGACGATTTAAACACTCAGTATTGGGCAGTTTTTCAATAGTATTGTGTGTTTTCCTCTACAAAAACATGCTAAATAAGTGTGAAAACGTGTAATCACATCAGGGTTAGTTTTATGTTTACCAGATATTACAGCGTACCTCAATTAATGAATCCTAGCGTGAACAATTAAAAGAGAGAAGCGCTTAACAGATTAAATTCACAATGGTTCATTTTGTAAAAAGTAGCATTTTAAAATGTAACTTGAGAATTTTGACTCCTTACTTCTTGGCTGAGGCTGTTTTGGCATGAATTACTGCTTCAACACGGCATGGCATGGACCTGATCAGCCTGTACCTCTGCTGACGTTTTAAGGAAGTCCAGGTTTTCTTCTTCCTCTTCATAATTTTCAATAGACTCTCTATTATGTCAGGTGGTTCACCGGTACTTTTTCAGAGTGGGCAGCTCCCAAGTCCTGTTTGCAACTTTTACAGCCCTACTTAGGTTTGTGTCTGGTTGTTCCTGAAGCAAAGATTTCAGCCACATTTGCCCTTTGACCCTTTTTAAGCTCTTGAATGAGCCTTGCTTCAAAATCTGTTAAAATGTTTAGAGTTGTTTTCCTTAGCTACACTTTTTCCTTCCATAAACAGGAGCACCTGCTACAGAAGGTGCTCAATTAACGGGCACCTTCTGTAGCAGTATCATCATATTTGAGCATTTTTTTTGTCGTTCTCGTGTAATTTTTGAATTTCTGAGAACATTCTTCGTCGTCATCTCTTCACAGCATTTTTATTTATTATATCAGGATGGGCAGTATGAACGAAAAATTCTGTCATAATATTTTCCAGTATTTATTCAGAAAAAAAAAAAGCCCAATTTCTTTATACTCTTGTTTTAGTTCAACTCATCATTGCATAGTTTGGGGCCTCACAAACACAAATATTTCTGTTTAAATAACAATAAAGCAAATAAAAACAAATGCCCTAATTTACTACACTAGTTACAGCAATCCTGCAGGCTTATAACTCAACCGTACACAGTAATAACACCTGTTATACCGACTGGAGACCACCACCAAGTCAGGATCTGAAAGCTCTAGCTGGAATGTGATGGTGAAAATGTTCCAGCTACTAAGGTGGCATGATTTGTTTAGATTAAATATTAATAAATATAAATAAGAGCCTAATGTCTGTAAACCAGTCAGGCACCCTTTTCTTGAAATCTGAAATTTTTAATGATCAGCAGGACAAAAAAGAAAAACCCATATACTTATATTTTTCTGTTTATTAAATTCTTTCAAACTCAAAACTTTTTTACTCGTCTGTAACCAGCAACATGTTCTTTGATGCACTTTGTTAAAACTTTAGTAATGATTACATAAAGGTTAGAAATATATGCTTTAATCCATACATAAATTATAATTTTGTAGTTCTTTAAACGGTCCATATTTGCTTAATTCAGTTACTGAACTGAAACAATGTTTACAGTTTAGCTTGCATTATTGTCCTCAGACTGAAAATCTAATGTTTTCACATGAATGCTTAAACTGCGCTTCAAATGCAGTTTTTAAAAAGATCACTAAACTCGTATTTTGTGTTGATTCTGACATTTACCTGATTCTTTTTATTTTATTTTTTTTTTGTAGAAAGTGCTAAGGAAGGCAAGAGGATGAAGAAGACGAGGAGTATTGTGAAGAACTTTTTCATAAAAGTCTTTTGACGCTTTTATTTTTTTTAAATCTCTTTTGCTAAAATGTTCTTTATTTCCCTATTCACTCTGTCTCTGTGTGGGTTTTCTGTTTTTTTAATTTTTTTTTTTTTTTTTTACTTGTATTCTGGCTCTCAGTTGAGCTTTCTTTTTCCTCTCTCTCTGTCTCACAGCTATAATCCAGACGATTCCAGACTAATTTCATAATATCTGAGCTTATTTATGACATGAAACAGGCTTGTATTTAGGGGCTTCTTCACAGCGCGTTAGTGCTCGACATCCGCTCGGCTCTCGTCTCGCTCTCCGCTCATCCGTCATGGTTTCTGTCTTCAGCTGCACGCTTCACGGCCCCCTTCGAATTCCTCGCTTCGTCACGGCACACAGAATATCTGCACCATCAGATGATATCCTGCTAATTTCTTATCACCACTGATCAGACGCCATCCACAAAAGGAAAGGTCAAAGTAAAGACAAATCTTTTCAGTGTTGCTTGTTTTATGAATAACAGTTTTTTTATTATTATTATTTTTTTTATTTATGGTTCATTTTGCAAACGCAGCATGTTCTGTTAAAGTGATTCATGTTTTGTAGGGCTCTCTTTTGTCATTTCAGCTGTGATCTGTGATGTTATATGATTCATCAACACAGAATAGTGCTTTTTTGTGAAGTGGAAAGAAAATTCTGAATGTTTTTGTTTTATTTTCAATAAATAATCTGTAAAGTCTGATCTATATTTATGTTCTTTATTTACAGATTTACACATTTAGAGACGAGATTTTCTTTATTTATTTTTTTTGTCCATTCCTCTTTGCAAAATATCTCAAGCTCAGTCACAGTAGATGGAGAGCAAATCTTGACGCAGCTTCTCAAGTTTGGTTTAGAAATGGACTTTGACTGGGCCATTATCGCACATAGATACTCTTTAATTCTATTGTAACTCCGGCTGGATGTTTAGGGTTGTTGTCCTGCTGGAAGGTGAACTCCCGTCCCACATCCAGTCAAATTCAAAAATACTTTATTTACCTTAACGGGAAATGAAATGTCTTCACTCAAATCATTCGAGAGTCGCTGTGGATGGTAGCGCTGCCGGTTGTAAAGGTCTCCTCTCCAGTAGCAGTCAGCCTCATAAAAATTTCGAAGAGGCCTCTGACTGAAGACTTGCTCATGACTGGCAACAGCTCAATATCTGGGCAGCAGAGATGGTAATTAAAGGAAGCACTGCTGATCCGCCTCATTTGCTTTTGCTGCTCTTTAAATCTCTGTCTGGCAGTACGGCTAGAAAGCCGGGTAGAGAGACGTTGGCTTCCAGAATATGATCCTTTCCGATGATGATTGATGGAAGAGATGGTTTGAACTTAGGACTCATAGTTCAGGTATCATTTGAGCTTCTGAGATGCTAATCAGCTGCTACCAGCAGTACATCCAGTTACATATTCTGCAGCTACCCATCTTTTCATCCTGTCTGACCATTTTCCCTGCTGCTGTAAGAAGAAAAGCATCCACATGATCCTCTACCGCTTTGTTTCCCTTGACGGTATGATCACGCAGATGAGCACTGCTAGTTTTCTGACACACAGGGCAAATTTTGGTCTCAAAATGAATGTTCGACTCAAATTAATGTTCTTGCAAAACCTGTAAGTTTAGGTGGACAGCCGTGTACGGTTGGTGTCTGGTGTTTCATGTCAGAGAGGGCTGAATACAAATGTATGGAAAACCCTTCAGATTTGAATTTCTTAAAAACAATGCCTGCAGATAATTTTCCTTCAAATTCACAATTGTGCATCACTTTAGTTAGGGAGTATAAAGTGTATAAATACTTCTTCAAGGACCTCTATAATGGAGTACAGCACAATCTGACTGCCTCTCCACTCTCCTCTTCCTGTCACTTATTCGGGCCTCGGTGAAGACATTCCTTGCCCTTATGTCGTTTTTTTTTTTTTTTTTTTTTTTTCATTCCAGAATCTGATCTGGCACCCCTGGGAGCATTGCCTTCTCATGTTTGACTCCCTGCTCAGATTTGGGGAGGTGTTACTCGGTCGCCCGAGCCCTCCACATGTCTCTCAGGAGCAGATCTGACTTACTGCTCACTCAGTGATTCACATATTTTTATACCGGGAGCCTCAGATAACACATCTGCACATGTTTTCAAAACCCAAATGTAACTGTTTTGACTTCTTTTACTTGGACGCGCGTTGGGTGCAAGGTAATTTGTTAGAAAAAAAAAAAAAAAAGTTGGTTTTCAGAGACTCTAGTTCAACATATGTGCTTCACAGAGATGGTCAATATATCTATGCAGTTTTGCTCCCTACTGGTTGATGGATGATGTTTCTCTGCAGCAGCTGGCTGGACATCCAGCGGCTCCTCTCACATGTCATTTTATTGTCCTCTATTCATGCTTTGCTTTCGCCCCTAGAAGAAAATTGGTCTTTCATTATATATGTGTTTGTTTTTGTGTATTAAAGCTGAAGCCAAGCTGAAATGACGCCTTGTCCAGCTCCTCTCTTTAGATTCCTTCTCTTAAATCATTTTTTCCAACATGAATCCTCTCCGGAATGAAGTCCCTCTGCAAATCTCTGGCTGTTTCCTCCTGTGACATTTTTCCAGACAGACTCAGAAGTAAAAAACTTCACGTTTCTTAACAAGGAACACATGTTTTGTCCGCTTTGCTTAAACTCTATTGCATGAAATCGATCTAGGAGCGAACGGACGAGGGCTTACGGGGGGAAAAAAGTACGCTTTTATCTCCAACATTTGGCCTCAGAGCCAGAAGATGATGGGATGTGAATTGACAGGGTCTGAGAAGATTGCGGGAGAAATGTGAAATAAGTGGGAAAAGGCATTCCCAGACCTCTTTATGGATGCAAGTAACTGTTTTGGGAATGTAGAACATCCCAGAGTTCCCAAAACAACTGATAATACACACCGGGAAGGCAAACAAAAACTTCGACTGTCCTCCAGCTTTCCCCCCGTCTTTTTAGCAAAGATCCTCTATGACACTTGCACATCTCTAAATTTGCTTTCTCATTGAGAGGTAGTCAAATCATCCAGCGAAGTTTTGGTTCTCATTTTCCGAACCAGTCTCTTAATGGAAAACACACAGCTGATGGCTGCTGGTAGCCTTGAACAGAAAAGGTACGGACGCATATTTCTTCTATATGTGGTTTCAGTCGGCTTGGTCGTGACGGGTGGAGGAAAAAGTGAGTTTTAAATAAAAGGAAACACAAAGTTGTTTTTATGAACTCGTCTCTGGTTTCCTCCAAAACTCACCAGCAGCTTTAGATGGACTTTATTTTCTAATTCTGTTTTTTTTTTTTTTTTTTTTTTTTTTTTTTTTTTTTTTTTTTTTTTTAAGCACACCAGTCCATACAGTTAAAGAAAAAAAAAAAGCGTATTATTGTATAAGGTAAATATTTTGTACTCAAACATCCACAATTGTATAAAACAAGCAGAGAAAGATGATATTCAAATTTTTAAAAGAAACATCCTGATGTCCTGATGCTGATCTGTTTTTGCAGACACACTAATCAACTGATAAATTATTACTTCATTTTTACTGTAACGATGCTGCATGGCTACATAACACAGGCTGTAGATGCTACATGATGTAATCAGCGTCACAATATCTTCAAAAAAGTTGAATGAATGACAACTAGTTGATGCTGTGAGTGTAAACTGCTGGTGAAATATGAACATGTATGAGTTCATCTTTAATCTGCGTGAGCTGCAGTTAAAACCGGTTCTCCTGCAGGGTGACCTTTCACCTCTGATCAATCTGAACTCCGACTGAGTTCGTTCATGTCATTTCTTTCTGTCTGTATGGAGATACTGCCGCATAAATTGCCCATTTTGAAAAGGGATGCTGAAGTTTTCGTAATGTTCACGCGTCCTTGGCAGAGACGCATGTCGCCAGGTGAGTTTTGCTTTTAAAAGCAAAAATGTTGCGGTTTGGGTCAGTCGTGCAGGAAGCGGGTTTTCCTGCAGCCACGTGGGCTGCGACAAGCAACCATGCAGCAGGACCGAGAAATTTCTAGAAACCTTCTGCAGCACTTGTGCAGAGTCGTCAAAGCTTTGTGCTTCGGGTTTTATGAGCATCTACTTTACTTCCATAAACAAGATTTTTTTTTTTATCGTTTTTATTTTTCTAGACTTACCACAGATGCCTTCATCTGATTCTTGGTCCCAGCAACCAAGATCATTTACAATTGAAGACGGAGAGTGGGGATGGGGGCAGGGGGTTGGAGATGGACTTTAAAGGTGGGAAAAAAACAAAATAAACTAAACTAAAAGGGGAATCTACCTTCAGTAAGAGCTGGGGGAAAGTTCCCGTCTGTGCACTGATCCAGAGCAACAGAAACCGTAGATGTGACAATGGATTAGAAGGAGGGATGAGGAAAAAAGGAAAGGAGGGTGGGAGTGTGAACATGTGCAGGAAGAAAAAAAAAAGAGCTTACCCAAACCTTGCATTTTTTGTTGGAGGCTTGACTATCTTGTGATGGCTCCTCTTCCCTTGTCCGCTTTCCCCACGCCATCCTGCCAGCTCGCGTAAACTCATGGAACGCACGCTGGACTTTTTCTCGGAGAAAACATTTCTACACTTCACTGCTGCAGTATTTGCATGGACCCAACTGAAGGAATGCCATGGAGCCCTACAACGACTCATTCAAAAACGTCCCTGCTAGATTTCGGGTGTGACGTGACGCCTCTCTGCATGACTGGGTGAACTTAAGGAGAAGGAAAATGCAAATACCGGCGTTAATCTGGATGCTGCAGCTCCTGAGCGCTGCAAGAGGCCCGGACGGCACAAGCGTTCTGAGATTTAAACGTGAGTCTTGGTGTTTGCGTCGACTCTGCAAAACCAACTGCGAGTCGCTGTGAACTCTCCTGCGAGGGGACAGAGCGGACAAGAAGGGGGGTACATATGGAGACGATAAGCGTGGACTGTTCAGCTTCCAGGGAAGGATGTGGTCATAGATTTCCATCTGATTTACTCGCATGCAGGGCAGAGAATTTACAGCTGAGATCAGAACTCATAAAAGCATGTAGCCTGGAATATTTGCAAAACAGGGTCTGTTGAACAGAGTGTGTAATCTGAACCTCAATAGTAGTATGTTTGTTTATTTTTAATTTTTTTCCAGTCCAGCTCCTTCCAACAGCTCTCATGCGTGCAGGATGAATTTTAATTCCGTGTTTACCTCTGAACCTGTGACAGGTAGTGATCCGGCGGGCAGCGGCTGCCAGGTAGGATGTGCGACATGCTCTCCGCTGAACGGCTGCCTGTCCTGTAAGCCTCGCTTCTTCTTCCACCTGGAGCTGGACGGCATCCAGCAGAGGGGGACGTGCATGTCCTCCTGTCCCCGAGGTCACTACGGCATGCGCTCTCCCCACATCAGCACTTGCATCAGTAGGTACCCAAAATAAAGAAAATTAGAGACCCTAGATTTGATCAAAGGTTTACAAAATGATGCATATATTTGTATATAGTGCTCTGCAAACGTGTTCACACTCTATTGGCCGTTTATTTATTTATTTATTTTTAGTTTGTTACATTACAATTGCAAGCCTTTTTTTGTTATATTTTGATTTTATGTTAAAGAGCAACTTAACTGAGGAGCATAATTGTTAAGCGGAAAGGAAATTAGACATTTTGGATGACTAAATCTGAAAAGTGTGGCATGCTTTTACAGCGGCAATCATTTGGGGCATGTCTCTATTATCTTTAGGGTAGGGTTATTGCTAGTAACTAAAACCTTTGCCCGTTTTTCTTTTGTATAATAGCTGAAGCTCGGTCAAAGTGCCTAAAGAGTATCTGTAAACATTAATGTGCAACCGTTACCACAGATTCACAACTGGATTTGGGTCTGAACTTTAACTAGACTGTTTTAACTTTGTTTTTCTTTAATCTAAAGCCTTCTATTACATGTTTAATGTTTAGGTTTGTTGTCCTGCTGAAATTTGCAAACTAAAACAAAAATCTGGTGCTGAAATTATGATTTTCTGGTGATTTGTTAGGGCTTTAATGTCACTTAGAGAATTCTGCATTCATCCAATACTTTTTTGTGTCAATTTATGGCAAAACTCTGAGCATGTTACCTAAAATTGGTGTATTTTATTGGCCTTCTGGTAGAGATTGTTTTATCAATTCCAGAGAACCTTTAATAGGATATTAACTAAGTCCATTTGCTAGGAATTATTCCTTAGACTCCAATCCTTCTCTTTTAGGTGTTCATTCAGTTTTGAAGCAGCCCCACACTACCATGTTTAACAAAGTCTTGTTAATTGTATCGGTAGAGGTTTGTGCTCTTCAAACATCTGAGGAAATTCAACAAAATAACAAAAACATCCAATTTTATTTTCAAAATGCATTGTTTTCTTTTATTTTCCAATATTCTGTACTGTTTGTGCACATGTGGTTCCACCTGCACAAGCAGCAGTATTTCTGGTGATGACAATGTGGTTGCTCTGCACTGACCAAGGTTCATTCCTATTGGCCTGCAGAGTGCAAGGTGGATTGCGCCTCCTGCTTCAGTGAAAACTTCTGCACCCGCTGTCATCCCGGCCACTTTCTGTACTGGGGGAAATGTGAAAGCAGCTGTCCGAACGGGCTGACCGCAAACGCTGCACTGCGAGAATGCACAGGTACGACGCTCCTTCGCGGGACATGAAAATGGCTCAAACCGGCGTCTACGCAGCGTGATAAATTGCGTCTGTCTTTGTCAGAGTGCCCTGAAGGATGTGAGCTGTGTGTGGGGAGGAACAATTGTACGAGGTGCAGAGCGGACATGTACCTCCTCCACGGTCAGTGCAACCACACGTGTCCCAAAGGCTTTGAGCCTGATGTCCAGCTCATGCAGTGCATGCCCCAAGGTGAGAGACACTATCCTTACCTTGCTTTTTTATCTCTCTCTCTCTGTCTCTCTCTCTCTCTCTCTCCCTCCGATGAGTGTGTTACAGTTTCTGATTGCCCCTCTGTCTCTTGAAGTTCATTGCGAAGTTGGAGAATGGACAAGTTGGGGTCAGTGCGTTCGGAAGCAGAACACGACGGTCCACAGGCGGGGAGAGGAAACACGCACACGACAAATCCTGCATTTCCCAAGTGCCTCCGGTGACCCCTGCCCTCACGTTTCGGAGATCAGGAAATGTGCAACAAAAAAGAAGCAGAAAAGCAGGTCGGAATGAGCTGAGGAAATCACTTGTAAATTATTAAACATTCAAGTCTTGTAATTGCTCCCTTACACTTTTGGGGATTTGGTAATATTTCTGAAAAAATAAATGATTTTCTGTCGTAGTCCACAATAAGTGAAAAGAATCAGTTGGTCCATTTAGGATGTTTTTTTTTAATTAATTAATTTCATTTCATTTCATATTTAACTGCTACCATTTCAACATACTACTTTGTTGTATGTTTTTACTCAAAGCAACTGCAACTTTAATCCCTTTCTCATGAATGATTCAAACAAATAATGTAGATATTGTGAAACAACAGTGTGAGGAATAAATCTGATCTTTGGACGTGAATGTTACTCAAATATGTTTACAATCTGTAACCCTAGTTTTTATATATATATATAAAAAACGTAAAATGTGATTACATTTCTGTCTGTTGGAAAAGAGATGCTCTTCTTTATGTTGTTTTTTTTCATCTAGAGTTGTTTGATCCTGAGAGGGTATAGTTCTGCCATTGTACATATAGTAAACCCATGTGGACAATTTTGTTATTTGTGTTGCTATTAAAATTTGCTTATAAAGTTATAAACACATGAAACGTTTTCCCAGAAATGTTTGTCCAGTCAGCTAGCCGGTTGTCACTTTTCTCTGGACACAGAGCTTTTTAGAATATAGGGACGGTCTACATGTCCACATGTAGAATGCCCTACAGGTCAAATCCTTTTTATTCTATTATATATACTGTGTACAGTATATATAATAGAATAAAAAGGATTTTTATGGCAAAAAGATTATATTTCAAACAGAAAGACTTAATCTTTACGTCTTTCTGAAACATTTAAACAAACTTTAATTCTTCCTTTTGAACACTAATGCCTAAAATATCATGTCAAATGAACCTACATTAACTTAACACAGGGGCACATTATTTAATTACATAAAAAGAAGAGAAAAATTTGCTCAAACAATTAGGACCTAAGTGCGCAGCTGCAGTAGTGTGTGTCAATGTCTGTGCGTTAGCGCCCCCTCTGGTCACTAAAGACAGCTCAGGACTTGGGAGGGCCGCCGCCACACCTCAAGCTCTATCAGTGCTAAAACACTGTATTTGGTTGTCTCATCTTTATACGCAGTGAAAAATGACTGGGGGTTTATAAATATCTCCATCTGGACATCAAGTGCAGACGTTGTAGGAGTCTCCTGTTTTCAGGTAAGCTAGCTAAAAGCTAACCCCTAACCTACAGGCTAACATAACAATATTCTACTGGAGGTGAAAAGATAATATTAGTTTGGGAAATGTTTTAACTCAGCTGATCGTCTGGCAGTTGCATTACTCTCCATTAGACAGGAAAAACATCCGAGGTCGCGACAGGACAGGAGAAACTTTATTTTGTTAGCAATTTAACAGTATGCTAACGTTAGCTTAGCTTGAATGGCTTAGTTACCACTGTTAAAACAGCGTTTTGTAGCTTCATTTATTAGAATTTATATTGTTTATGACAAAATGCATTCTTTTGAAAACGGATAAAAATGTTTGCTACTAGAGAATATTTTCATTTAAATCTGGTTTTTAGTAATTCCGAGATGTTGATGTGGGTTGTGTATGTATGGGCGTTACCAGAAACAAACACCTGTTTCCCCATGACAGCGGAGCTGTCAGAGCGTTACAAACAAAAAATCACTATAAATTCTACAAGTTTTTGATTAAACATTTTAAAGTGACCAAAAAAAAATGCAGAAGAAGTCTGAAAGTGGTTGCACCGGTAAGAAGTTACCATAATCAATTATCTAGGAATCTAAATCTGTTCATTTTCATTTGACTGTCTCAGATTAAAACCCCAAGATTGATACTTTATGTTTTTGGAGTTACTGATCATCAAACCACAGATGAAGTAAAATCAGAAAAAAAATGGACATTTCAAAACTATTGTTGTCTGCATAATGTGTACAGTTTGGCGTGCTCAAGAAAACTGTCCTGTGTGAGATTTTCACCCTGTATGCTGGCTTTTTGTTGTATTTCAGGGCGAGGAGGAGGACAGGGCATAGCAACAAGAGACCCCAGCTACAAGAGACGCATAGCAAGTATTTACCAAACTAGTTAAGCTGTTCACTTAAGTGCAGAAAGGAACAAACTTCCCACCAGGTTTACCATGACGGCTCGGTTTCTCTCCGCAGCATGGCCGGGTGTGGAGAAGTGAACCTGTCTGTGAACACCCCAGCTCCCTCCAAGCTTAAAGAAGATACAGAAGACGACTCTTGCAGCTCCACCACCACCACCGCAGCTGCTGCTGTACCACCAGAGTGCGCCATCTGCCTGCAGAGCTGCGTCCACCCTGTCCGTCTCCCCTGCTGCCATGTCTTCTGCTTCCTGTGCGTGAAAGGTGCCTCCTGGCACAGCAAGCGCTGTGCTCTCTGCCGGCAGGAAATCCCAGAGGACTTCCTGGAGCGCCCGGTCCTGCTTTCCCTCGAGGAACTGAAAGCCGCGGCCGCTGGTCTGAACCGCGGCGGGAGCGAGTCGCGCGGAGACTACACGTGGTACTACGAGGGGCGCAACGGCTGGTGGCAGTATGACGAGCGCACCAGCCGAGAGCTGGAGGAGGCCTTCGTGAAGGGGAGGAAGAGCACCGAGATGCTGATCGCAGGGTTCCTTTACGTGGCGGACCTGGAGAATATGGTGCAGTATCGGCGGAACGAGCACGGCCGCCGGCGCAAGATGAAGAGGGACGTAGTTGATATCCCTAAGAAGGGCGTGGCAGGACTGAGGCTGGACTCCGAGCCCGTCTCCGTCCCCGCTTTACCAGCGGCGGTCTCTGCTGCAGCAGAGCGCGTGAGCTCAGCTGATGGCTCTGACTCCACAGGTCAGCCCCAGCCTTCATCCTTTGGGATTTTGGTTCCCCTTCCTCCTATCAGACCTCAAACGCTCCTCGGACGTCATCTCGGCAGCCCTCTGTCTCCGTCTCCGTCGCCTCTGGAACAGTCTTTCTCTCAGCTGCTAATCAGCCAGCCAGAGGGCGAAGAGCTGGAAGGAGACGGCGAGCTGCAGACGTACGAGTCTGCGTCGGGGAGCAGTGAGAGTGAAGAGGAGGAGGAAGACGGCGAGAGGAGAGGAGAGTCTGAGGAGCGACGAAGACGCACACGGAGGCCGCTAAGGGAGAACCAGCCAACCAGAGTTCCTCCAAGAGGCATGCCGTCCAGCTCCGGCTCCGGCCTCACCCTCCGCTCGCGCAGTCCTGATGGACAGTGCACCGTCACAGAAGTATAGCCCGCCGGAGGGGTCTTCACTTCATAAGACTCGAATCAGCTCAGCAAAAAATAATGTCTGAAGACGCAATTCATCTCAAAGGTCCGATTAAAAGGAGAAACACCGCTGCTTTATTGTGATAATGTGCCAAATGTGATTTTTGTGTCTGCCTATTTTTTACGTTAAAATAATTATAGCCTGTCTGCTGAAGCTTTACAACAATAAAAATAATTTGCAGCAGGTCGACAAAATTAGAAGAAACATACATATCATGTGTTTAAAGCCTTTTCCATTACAAAAACATAAGCGGCAAGAAAAGGGCTGTTTTCTTACAGATATAAAACAATCTGGTTTTATTACAGGTGGACGCTTCAACAGTTCCTGGACAGATGCTGGAACTCTGATGTATCCAGGCCCAGTTCTGTACTGGTGGCAGCAAAAATACATGGTTTAATTCCTTTAGTATTGAATCTTCAGGCCGCTTAAATAGTTGGATGCATTAATCTATTCAATCTTCTCTTCATTCAGCCTTTTTGCCTCGTTGTGTCCTTCCTTTTTTCTGTCTCTCGTTCCTCTTCTGTTTGCCCCTCCATCCTACATTTTCTTTCTTCCCTTATATCTTCCCTTGCTTTATTGTAAGTGTTAAATAATCCACTAATAACTCACAGGAGTTCCAGCATATATCTATGATCTGTGGAGCGCCCCCCTGTGGCTGTGTTCTTGGCTCATGTAGAGACACTTCTCGTTTTGGTGAGTTTCATTTTAAGAGAAACTTTTTTTTTTTTTTTTTGCATTTCTTTTTCTGCCAAACACAAAACTTATTTTCAAGTCAAACCATAACTTTTCTCCCAAATCTTTTTAGCTGAGTGATTTTTATTTTTTAGTTTTGGCTGATAATTTAATCATTTTTTTGTTTTAAATTTCTGGGTGATGAAGTGAAAATGAAGCTAAAATGTAGCAACTTGCATAAGCACTGCGGATGGTTAACAGCTTTTTTTCCCCTTCATGTTGCACTTATTTTTCAGTTTGAAATGCAGGTACTCAGGATGTGAAATGCTGAAACTGAAACAGGAGGTTATATAAGCGTTGTGTGTGTGTGTGTGTGTGTGTGAGAGAGAGAGAGAGAGCAGAGGGAGGCTGTATTCCCTCTATTTTAGTGTCTTGTTTTAATTATGGACTGTTGGTGCCGTTGTGAACAGCGCTGGGTGCTGAAAAGCTACTGGCAGATCCACTGGAAAGTTTTTGTTTCTATGTTCAGGAGCACACATTTGGGTTTCTATTTTTGACTGAGCACTCCTAATGGAGCCACTATCAAAGTAGCTGCACTGACATGTTCTTGGATGAGTTCGGCCTGTTTACGCTCTCGCTCTGGTTCTTTCCCTTTTCCTCCTGCTGGTTTTGGTCGTCTTTTCTCAGTTGGACTCTTTTTGTGTGCGGGTGACTATCTTTTTTTTTTTCATTTGTGTTGTGTTTCTCTAGTGATGTGTTGTGAAGCTATTAAAGTGTTAATTAGTGACTTAAAATTACATGCTGCTGAATGACTTTTTTTAAAAAACAAAGTTTCAACAATGAAGCATTCATTTAAAAACTAGGGTTGCAAAACAAAATCTGAATCGCCAGCTCAGGCTTTTTTAAGATTGGTGATTGGCCAGAAAACTGCCATCAGTGCACCCCTAATAACTAATACATGCTGTAAATTAAAAAAAAAAAACTGACTTGTGACATTAAATTACATCAACCATGTCCTGTTTATGTCAGGTTGTATTACTAATATTTTTGCTAAATTCCAGAATGATTTTCTAAAATCATTAGTTAAAACACATTAACCATAAGGGTATGGGTTACTGCATAACGCATCTTAATATATGATTAAACGTGAAATGAAAATATTAGTCTCTTAACTCATTTATTGTTTGCTTTGCCACTATCTATCTTTGTGGTGATGTTTGGTAAATGTGCCTGGCCAGAACAAAGCCACGAACACGTCTACTTGGGCATGTTGAGTAGATTCTGTAAGTGAGGAGTCTAAGCTTTCTAATGATATCAAACATATGGAAAATAAAAAAAAGTTGTTCTTTACTACCAAGTATTGTGCGCATTAATAACAGTTAGGGCTATTTGTGATTTAGAAGCACAATTAAAAAAATAGACTTGAATTGCTTTAACAAACAAAAATCCTTTTCTGCACCATTAAATATAAATATAATTAACCCATTTCTATCGATGGTATTTATCTATTGTGTTTATTTAATTTTATCATTTTTAATTAAATAAAAATACTCCACTACATTTTACAGTAAGTATCTGTACTTTCTACTTCACTACATTTCTACAAAACTGTTGCGTTACTCGTTACATCCAAGTTGCGTATAGCTTACCTTTCTTTAAGCTTTCCTTCCAAGTGACGCTAAAAGTTGGACGAAGTCCCCACCGTCTGTGAAAGCGAAGCGCTGCTGATTTTACATGTCGCCATATCTTATGATTTTTGCAGCTATTATATTACTGACGATTAGACAGACATCTTCTCCAGCTCAGAGGAAGCCACTGCGCATGTCTGGAGCTCCGTGCGAGTAAAGGGGGAGGCAATGGGTGACAACAGACACGTAAGTCACGTTATTGCTTGGATTTTACGGCGCCACCTTAAGGCCCCGAACTTCACATTTTAATGGGAAAAAAAGAGCAATGCGACTTGGATGTAACGAGTACATTTTTGTCTGTGTATTTGTACTTTTACTTAAGTACATTTTTTGAGTACTTTCTCCACCACTGCTCATTACCAAGCAAAGTCTTATAAACAAAGAACAGTTCTCACTAACTGAGACGGTCCTACCACTCACCGCATAGAGCCGTTCAAAGGAATCTAATCGCGAGTGAACTGACACATCAACACTCAGCAGCTATGACCTGGACTTGTTTTCCTTCCACCGGTATCTGCAGCTTTTCTTTCGAGTGACCCGGTTTTAAGCCAGTTTTCCATAATTATTTTTAACACAATCCATTGGTAAGCTAACTGGCGTCGCAATTTGAGCTAACGTCACGGCAAATAAACGGTCGTTTATATGCAGTATATCGCGGACCACTAGGGGGCGCCTGCGGACCACCAGTGTTCTGGGACCACAATTTGAGAAAGACTGTTTTATAGATACAGTTTTCAGATGTCTGAAGGTGCCACGTTCATCTGCTAAAACAATTGTACACTAATATAAAACAACATGGCAATGTTCAGCCATCATACTGGTCCAGAAGAATCTCTGGGTTCTTTGTCCCAGAGATTAACATGATTTAGGAAATAATGTGCAAAATAATCCAAGGCTCTTTTTGATATAATCAAGTTGATCAAGTAGGCAGGATACCTCTCCAGATATCCTTTATTTTTCTAGAGCAAAGCTGCCGTGTAGGCATACCTGAAATGTAAAAAAAATGTAGAAAAAAAAAGCAGTGGCTTTATCAAGAAAATAAAAAGTATGCTTATGCACAAGTGCATCTTCTAAATGGTAAGATTATGGACAATTAGTTCTGAAGTGGTTACACAAAAGTCAATGTTTTGGAGCTACTTTGACAAAGTCCATCTAAATCTTCCAGATTTAATGTGACAGACCTGACCAGTTGTTTGACATCCTCTCCACAGACTGTAAACAATTCGGTCTACAAACTGGACTCAGTTACACCAGGAGGAATGGGCCGAAATTTCATCAAACCATTGAGAGAAGTTTGTTGAAGTGTAACAAAATGGTGGCCCATTTTGTGTTGAAAGACACTGTTCATTAATAAATGTAACATCAAACTGAAGAAAGTCATAAAAACATCTAAAAGCATATTTCCTCTTATTATTATTTTCTTTTGCTTTTATGAAATAATTTTGGTAATTCCATTTATTTATTCTGGTTCATATCTGGAGTAGCTTAAACTTGTTGTTTTCCTAGGTGCTCTGATTTTGTCCACCAGGCGGAGCTGTTGCACAAAATAACCTTATTCTAAAACCTTTAATCCAAAACTTTTCATCAAGCTCCAGAAAACCAGAGAGATATTCATTTGTGGACCTTTACATTCACTGTATCCATAGCAGCATATATGTAGGCTATAATTCAGTCTAATCGAAATCACATATGCTTGCTTTCATGTGCTCCAACTGTATTGCACAGACTTAAAAATGTCCACTAAGAGATGTCATTTTAAAGTCACAGTTCTCCACTTATATTCACATTAAACTAATGTGATCAGAGAACTTCATGCAAAGCATAGAAACATTCATAGTAGTGATAATTGGATATAATTGGTGAATTAACATGCTACTCCTAAAGCTCCTGAGCTGCAGCTCTCGCCAAGAGAGGGAAACCCCAGGCTGTTTGTCTGCAGTTGGAATGTGAGTTGAATTAGAATCATGACTGAATGGGACAGATTTTGGCCAGTGTCTCGCCTGAGTTTCCAAAGACTGTCTGTGTGTTGCACAAAAAGTAACCATAACAACCACATGTTTGCAGTTTGTAAAAGACACTTTTTCCACATGTATAGCCATCTGATGTTGTTTTTCATGTTCTTTTTTTTCATCACAGGTTCAAAATGAAGACTAATGAGCTCCATGCAGACTTCAGAATGGAAAGTATGGAAAGATGAATGCAGCCATAGATGCAAAGAAGTCTCCAGTAACTTGGAAGACCATCATTGAGTCAAGAGAAACAGTCAGTCCAGATGTGGCTTCAGGGTACATTTGTCTGTTTTTTCCATCATTACATCTGCAAAACTGCTGTATACCAAATAGCTCATTGCAAAACAGGATAATGTTTCTCTATAATATAAAGTAGAGTGAACAAACATTAAATTAAAAAATAAAATAAAAACTAACAGTTAAAACATGCAGTCTTATGAAAAAGTATTTGCCCTTAGAGATTTCTTTGGTTTAATTCACTTAATGTTTTTTTAGGATGTTTGAGGTCATTGTACAGCATCTCAGTCGGATTTAAGTTCAGTTTTTTGACGAGTCCACTCCAAAACCTCTCTTCTTTTAAACCATTCAGAGGAGGAATTACTTGTGTGCTTCAGATCCTGCTTCCTAATCCACGTGTGCTTGAGCTTTGGGTCGTAAAGTCTGGACATTCTTCAGGATTCTATGATAGATAGCAAAATTCATGGTTTCATTATGTGTGGAAGAATACGCCAAATCACTACCACCATGTTACTCTTCAGATTGGTGTTCTTTTCACTGAAATGCTTTGTTATCTTCTGAATGAGGATCCACGTCCAGACAGGTCCACTTTTGTCACATTAGCTCTCAAAGTATTTCCGTATAATATCCCAAGGGTTTAGGGTATCAAGATGTTTTGTTTGTTTGTTTGTTTTTTTTATGTGAGATGGGGCTTTGAATTTTCTTTTTGTCAGCAGTGGTTTTGACCTTCAAACTCTCAATTACCAGTCACTCGCACATATTGTTGAATCTTACAATTCAACAATATGCGCGTGAATATAATTATATTTAATGTGAATATAATTATATTTAATGTGAAAATAAGTGGAGACAACAGAACAAGATGTGTTCTGTTGTCTAGTCCCTTGATCTGGCTAGCTAGATAGCTAGATTAAGATAGCTAGGTAGCACTAGTTAGCTAGACAGTTAGATAACTAGATAGATAGTTAGCTGGATAACCATCTAGGTAATTAGAAAGCTACTTAGGTAGATAGTTCTAGTTAGCTTTAGAGTTACTTAGCTAGCTCTATCTATCTATCTGGGAGGGAGGAAGGAAGGGTGTATGATCAAAAGATATTTGACAAAGGGAAGGATGAAGGCAGAGGTACGAGCAAAAAAAACAACAAAAAAAAAACAAAAAAGAACAACAACATGCTACACGAAAGTCACAGGCACCCTGACTTCATGCTTTACAACTGACAGGCCCCTTGGTCTGGGCATGCTGCATATGATACGGCCAGATAGACAGAGAGGAGACTATGCTACTATATGTTTTCAGACACATAGCTGCACGTTAAATATGTGCACCATATTATGGCTGAAGACCTCCTGCTGTCCACTCCTTCACACGCCTGGAAACACACACCCTGTCTCCAGCACCTCCACAAATAGTCCCTTCATATGCATCTTTCATCACCCTGAGGCTCATAACTGAGCTTTGTTAATGTGGAGGTTATTTATGACCATTTTTATTGTTGAACAATATGGACTGGCCGTGTCTGCTGACTTATATGAAGCATTTTTTTTTCCCCTTTTCTAAATTCAGGCTCATTTTGTTTGTTCAAGACACCCATGTTCAAATATTTCTATTGCATTTTCTTGCAGATTTGCAAATTTTAGATTTTATTCATTGTACAGTATTTCTAGCCATAAAACCTTTAGATTCGCAGACAGGGTAGCTCACCGCTGCAGGAGCCAGCAATGACTTCACTCCTACTGTAACTCTCATCGACCTCACACCATTAGAGCCTATCAAGTGACATGTCTTCCTAATCCTGGGGCTACTGAACCATTTATATCAGCAACATATCACATTATTACTATGATGACGCCTAAAATCATAAAGTCCAGGGTAAGTCTTATGTCTAAATACAGCAGAATATAATGATGCAATTTATGAGTTCTCCACCTAGAAGCTTGATGTGCAGGGAAAGTGAAACAAAAGATCCAAAAACTTGGTGCAGTTTGGTGCATGCACAAAAATATCCACCGCAGCTCTTGATTACAATCATTAAATATCACGACTCTTAATAAATATTGAAATTAGGCGTTTATCAGTATTTTCCTCCCTCTAATTGGAATGGCGTTTTGATATACTGCCACATAAAAGCCAACTTCTATCCTTGAAGATGAGTTAATCATGACGTTATACTGTCTTTAGCTGACCTAAATGTTTGTTTTACATCACCAGCCTACACTGATGTGGGACTTAAATAGTTGTAGTGAATGAGACGTGGCTGAAAGATGGCATCTATGAGCTTGCTGATGCCAGGCAGACTTTTAGTTATGTTCGCCTGATCATGATGGGGAACTTTATTCCTGCTCCTGACCTCAGTTTACATGTAGGAAAAGTTTAATGCTGTGGAAAGTAAGTAACACAATATTAATATAACACAAATAACACATTTTACACTCTCATAACTACATAATGGATTGCAACAGACCGGATAATTGGTTTGTTACAATTATAGTCTTCTCTCTATCTGAACCCTGGCGAATAACAACTATTGGAGTTATTGTTATTATTATTCTGTCATGGCTGCGAAAAATTCAAATAAAAATTTATTGGACGGAAGCCTGTAAATGTTTTTGAGGCGGTGCCTCAAACAAAATGCTTCCTTCTGTGTCCACAAGGATTGTGGACATTTCGGTCCGGGCCAATTTCATGAGTTTTTTTTTTTTTTTTTTTTTAAATTTTTATTATGTGGTTCTGTTGAACCACTTTTCAAAAATACTGTCTGATTTTCATTGGTTAATTTTCCACAAATTTATATTTAATATTGGTTTTGTCATTTTCAAGGTTTTCAGTGACCATTGTGGGTTTTTCCATCATTCACGGAGGGATACCAACATGTCCATATGTTTAATTATATGAAAGCATGATCAACATTGGAAAGTCCAGTCATTCTTCAGTGGAGAGAGGAGACGGGCTCTATATCCCAGAATGTGTTATGGCCAAAAAATTGTTTGTGCTGACTCTGAAAAGCCACTAGGAAGGAGCCATTACTTCAAAAATCAGATTATGACATAGGCACTCAGGGACATACACCTTCACTTTGAAGACGGGTCTTCTTGTTATGTGAAATTAAAGTGTTTGGAAATAGCAAGCAACTTTGTATTTGAAGAGAAAATAGGGACGCTTTCAACCCTGCGAGCATTTTGTCTTAGTTCTGAATTATGGAGTGTCGTCATCATTTGGACGGTCGTTTTGGATGAAAAGCTTCAGAACAATCACTTTTTAGGTCTTACAACTGAATTCTAACTGGATTAAGGCCTTCAGTGTTTCAAAATATTATTTATTGATACAATCGTCATCTAAAGAGAAAACCCCTTTCTACATGTTGGCTTTGCTTCCTACACTGGTCTGGAAAATCTTTTTTTTCCAGCAATTGTTTTCTTCTTCCAACTCTTAAGGGCGGATTTGTGAAATGAACGCATTAAGTGCCATCTCTCCTTTTCTAATTAGTCCTCTGCATGACCTGCTTGTTAGCTTAGGTGGAGCATGGTAGATCTGTAGATGAGCCTTACACATGTATTCTTCCATTTCCAGATAAATGAGTGCCTTGAGAAAGCTAACCACTGCTACAACGCACTGTAAATTATCTTAACAGGCCTTAGCAGCATTGCTGCGTCCTCTTTAAAGCATGCGTTTATGCACTGAGGAAAACAAGGTCACATGAATGGGCCTCGAGCCAGATGAGGGCCAATGTAGTTGCTCCCAGCTGACCAGTCCACTGAAGCCAATTTGAAATTTGTCATTCGTCACAAGATAAATAGATCCCTATAGTCACCTCTGCCAAGCAACACCAGCTAATCCCACGATAGCGCCGCTCTTGTTTTGAAAGGCGACTCTGGTGGGTTGCCTTTCAGAGATGGGGAAATTTAGACCCTCTTTCTATTTTAATAATGAGCTCCGGAATCCTCTGTGCTTTTGACTCCTTCTCTCCGTACTTAATGTCTCTGCCTCTTGCTCTGCTGCTCTTGCCATGTGCCACTTGAGATGGCTGAGTCAATGGACGGATACTGACGCACTGACAGTTTGGACAGTTGGACGAAGACAGAGGGAGACAAACTGTGACTAACTGTTCCCAATCCAAAGGGACGATTTGTACCTTATAGAATAAATGGGTGCGAGATGGAGTGTGGAGTGGTGGGATTCGATTCTACACGCGGGGTCATGAAAAGTTGACCTGTAGGTTTATAATTCAAGCAAACGAGACCCTTGGCTCATGAACACGTACAGAAGGTATTCTAGAAATGCAGAGTATTTAGGAAGTAAATTAACATGATCAGTAAATGTTTTTGTAGCTTATTTATTTTTCATATCTTTAAAATACTCTCAATTAAATAAAAGAGGAATACAGTAAACTCTGATGCTTGCAAAAATAAAATACAACGCAGAGATTGTTGTCGTTTTGCATAGCCCGTGAATGAGGAAGCCCGGTGCAGTGGGATGATAGACGCATACCGCAGCACGAAGTAAACTGACTTATGCAAACATCTCTTGTTGCTAATGGAAAACATTAGGAAACATTATGAAATATAAAAAGAGCAAGTCTTGTAAAGGGAGGTTGTAAAACAGCTCCGTTTCAGGTCGTCCGGGCCTCTTAATGCTCAGCTGCCTCAACGAGCACGGTGGTCCTGTCGCCCCTCTATCCACATTTTTCTGAGACATACACATAAGAAGCGCTTTACTGTCTATTTTGAGTCTGTTGCGGCGGCAACTGACACATGCTGAGGATTTTATCGTAGACTCCATCCAGTCTATTGCTCCTGTGAGACAGTGATGTCTGACATCACGAGAGTGATGGATGGGGGATGAGGGAAGGAATATGTGGCTCCAGAGAACAACTAAAGCAGAGTCAGTTTATTTTCATGCTTCGCAATAATATCCTTTGAGCACAAAGCCACAAAGTTCTGGCTGCATATAGATGTAGATTTGATTTGTAACAGGTGCAGTGTTTGTTGTATTAACTTCCAAATATCCTCTAAAATATTACAGCATTCTGCACACTTGTTGACACTCCCATTAAAGATGTGTTCTTCCACCAATAATGATCTGTTTAGTTAGTTTTGACGTTACATGTGTATTCAATTAGCATATTTTGCCTGCCACTATCCCCAATTCCTTCCAGCTTCGTGGTTCTTCACACCTGATCGAAGTGATTGCATTACCTCATGATGCAAACGCCCCATTTATTTAAGTCAGATGTGTGGCAGGGAATCCCTTAAACATGCAGCGGCCACTGCTTCTGGCCTGTTGCTTTACTCTCCACTTGCAGCCTGACACTAATCAAACACTTGCTCCATGTTTAGTAATCACTTCCCCAGCCTGAATGCTTCTCAGTTCAGTCAACTCCTTGCCAGATCCATCTGCCAAATTCTGTGGTCTGTGTTACCCTCTGGTTCAGTTGCTCACTTGTGTCCTGTAAATTTAAAAACAGTTTTTTTCTCAAACCTGCCTGCCTCTTGTTTGTGTTTGGGGCCTCCACAATGTTCACCATTCCACATGGTTTGCATTTATGATAATAGGTGGTGGTTTTTTTTTTTGAGTGCGGTCACTGTTGTCTCTACCATTTTGATGTGTGACAAAGACACCTTGGCCTTTGTGTCATGTCATAGCTACCCCTCAAGGAATTTGGATGCCTTAGACTATCAGGTAATTGATCAATTGTGGTAAAAATTAAAGTATAAATGTAGGAAATTTTAGTAATTATGAGAACTTAAAAACCACACTCATGTACTGGCTCACAAATAATACAAATGATTGAATGTCACACACACTGCTGCTATAGGCATCCAACGCTTCTTTACGGAATGCATAAAATGCTGAAAAGTTGGATTTTTTTTTCTCGCCCCCCCCCACCATTCAATAAACTTACTCGAATATCTGTTTTGTCTAAAGTCTTCAGTAAGATTACACTGCAGTAAAAGTGGAATTTATTTTTAATCTTTTTTGTTTTTAAACCTCTTTAACAATGGTGCCGACTCCTGAAGTCAGTAACTGACATCAATACTTTACAGTGGAACTTCTGTAACCCAGAATGTGTTTGAAAATGGTCTAACTTCACCAGTGTATCAAGTGTATTTCAAATAGATTTATAGTTATTAGACCAGTAGAGAGGGGAGGGTAGATTTAAAGGCTGCGTATCGATCCCATTGGTTCAAATGCTCATAGGACACATAACCCAAGAGGGTGTTCTCAAATGTCTGTGCTGATCCCAGGAAGGCAGCACATTGACACGTAGTTATGATGCACAGCAACTCATTGAAAAGGGCAGATCAGCACTGTTACTTCAGCCAAAGCCATGAAATGAGCTGAACCAAATAATATTAAGGAAGCGCCATAGTCTGTCTGGATTGATAATTGAGAGCACATGCAAGCACAAACATTTAAAAACCAGACATTTTAGTTGATTTAATGCAGTTTTTATTTCTTCCTGGAGTGGATGTGTTGTCTTGGCCTGCTGACGTCAAAGAAGCCATGGCTACGGTTCAGCTGTCTTCTCTTGTTGTGTCGCCCTTCTTCTTCCCTCTGCCGTCCGGCTGTCCAAGCTCTTATGAATAGCCTGTGAAGCAGAGGGACACGCTGTGCCAAGCTCTGCCATCCAGTGTCAGCCTGACCGGATTGTCTCGGACCAGGGAATCAAAGAGAAGAGCAGTAGCTTGAGAAGAGGATGAAGAAGGGGGTGAATAAATGCACATCCTTCAGAATTTACCCAGTTATTGATTTGTTTCACAGTTTGTTTTATGCAGGCGGGGGGGTCAGGACTGATGAGGAGTCCTGGCAGGACATCTCATTAAAATACCAGCGCATGAATTAGGTGCCAAACTGTAAGGAAGGTGGTCATACACACACACAGATTAAACCTAGAATGAGAGAAGACTCCACAGACAGAAAGCAGGCAGAGAGGAAGATCTATGTTGATACTTGTGAGAGAATAAATAAAACTTTTACAACCAAAAATAAAAGTAAAACAAATAAAAATCCTTAAGAGTTTCTGAAATCTGAAAATAGTCATTTGAACTCAAAAATTATGTTGTTTTTTTTTGTCATTGGCGCAGAGAAATAATGATATCAGAGATAAAGGAAATATGGCTAAAGAGACAGAGAGGCATTGGGGGGTGGGGGGGGGGCAAAAAAACTCTTCCCCTTCTTTATTTATACCCCCCAAGACAGCAGGCTAAGATTTCTGGCACCAAAACACACGTCACGCTTGCTATTTTGGTCTGAGGTGCTGCATAGCACCAAGAGGTTGGGTGACAGGACTGAGGCATTATGGGGCCAAGGGACTGTTCATCCTCACACAAAGCATTTAAATTGCTTTTCACAGTTGAACTACCTCTGTCGGGGTTGAAAATGTGCACCAGACCATGCACGCACGTACATTTGTGTATCTGAAGTGGTCGCTCTATGTGTACAGTAGCAAATAACGGCACAGTTTGTTCCCCATGTGTGCAGATGTGGGAACTCGAGAGCGTGTGAAAGCACGATGCCTCGCCCTGCAGGGAGCAGGAGGTGTCAGGGAGGCCAGAGGTTGTCGAAGCGGTCTTATGAGGCGCGAAACACAGAGCAGGAAAAGTGATCTCTGTCCTCGCAGCACACTGGATACCCCGATAACGACGGGAAGCATAACTGTTGCTGAATAATGACTCTAGGGTGTTGGCGTACTCCGAAGTTTATTCATTGTGACAAATGGTTTTGGAGAATAATCGCTTTAAAAATGCATTGCTAGATGACAGCCCTTGAACTGCGCTATATTTTACTTATTTGAATTCAGTTTAATCAAATAATTTTGTCCTTTTATTGTTTAAAAACATATAGAAGTGAAAAAGTGTGATTAGGGTGAAAGAGTGTTAACACATAAAAATACCAATACCGAACGCTGGAAGGATATTTTGCAGACAATGATTGAAGGCGGGGGGGAATATTGAAATTCCAAGTTTTCCATCGAAAATTAGCTCCCAAAAGTTGACTAAAATCGTGTGTTTGGCTGAGATGATCTGGCTAACATGTAAGGTTTTATCATAATTAGGTCATTATAAGACATCGATATCACACAAAGCAGCAAATCAGCAACAAGCTAGCTGTTTGAAAGAAAATGGCAGCACATTAAGAGAGCGCCACATAAAAAGTTTTGCAAACTTGTCTAACATGAAGTCATATTGTGGAGAAGACAGAGGTAAAATAAAGATGTGCTTCTTCCTTTAGAAGTTAAAGATTTGTATTCTTTTATAGTAAAGCTTTTTATTTGGATACATTTCCAAATGAGAAAAAAACACCTGAATGCTAAATAAAAAAATATGAAAACATCAAAATACTTTTGCAAACTGCTGTGGATGGACGAAGGCATTTCCAACCACACGAATCTCATCTGCCACGGCAGTGAACACCGCAACGTCTGAGCGTCTGGCCTGCTGGTAGTTGATATGCACAGCATGAACATGCAATAAACCATCAAGGCTGCAAACATGAATGACACAAGGCAATCCAAAACACGGAATCAGCATTAACTTTAAGCACAGTCATATTTATTACCAAGAAAAATACATGAAAGGCATATTAAAATCAATTGTCACAGCTATTATTTGAACATCTTCAGTATTTTTCATCATACAGTCCAACAACACTTTTCAGCAGTCCAGTTGGGCCTCTTTGTCCCAACTGGATCACCCTCCAATAATGAGACGGCATTTGATTCGACGTATCAACCAGAAAAGCTGAAGGCGCGCGCCCTCGAACTGGGGCTGCATGCTAATCCTTCACATAGAAAAACACTTGCATTTTTATACAAAAAAGTGAAATATCTGGGAACAACAAAAGCAAAATTGGTGAAATGTTGATAGAAGTTAGGCACAGAAGAAGTTTAAAGCTGCAGCGTCACCAGTGAATATGGACGTTATGTTTAGAACACATCAGGAGACAGTTTCCCATTTCACTTTAGCACTCATAAAACAGGAGGCCCTTATTATTTACAAAGATGTTGTTGTACAAGGTGATGGGGACAGACGTCATTAGGTGGAAAATGTCACATAATGATAGTTTCTGTCTGAAGGGAGTAGGAAATGGGAGGCCGATGCTTGAGGCCAGGACTAGAGGTGCGAGTAAGAGGGCTGGGGGGCCTGTAGATCGGGCCTGACGGGGCACTGATTCTGGCAGCAGGCGTATGGTTGGCCCATCTGGAAGGAGGTCGCTGGTTGGCGGGGCGTGCGGGACGGGAAAAACTCCTCTTGGGTCTTGCTGGAGACATCTCTGCAGGATTTACCTGGTGGGAAACAGGTGGCTCACGGTTACTCAGAGATCCGTTGCTGGCAGAGCTGAAGACATGTGAAGGAGAACCAACCTGCTGTGGCTCTTGTCTGTAAGCCGCGTATGTCGTTCTGGGACTGGAGCTGTACTCATGCTGGATCTCCAGCATGTCCAGCAGTTCAATAAGTCCTTCATCCCTCAAATAGCCAGAGTCATGTACATCCTGCCTCCTTGGAATCCTGTGAGCTCCAGGAGAAGGACTCGTTGTCCTATAGTCTGTTTTGGGCTCCAGTTGCTGCTTTCTTGCTCTCCCTCCCTCCCTATCTGCCCCGCTGTTAGCCCGGGGCCGGACCTTCGGGCTCCCTGGTACCTGAGATCTCCCCAGGACCTGTTGGGGAGCAGACTGCGAGCCTTTAGCACTACTGCAGCCTTCTCTCTGATCCTTGAAGTGATGCCGAGCAGAGTCTAATAATGAACCCCGGTCTTGGCTGGGCTCTGTCTCTGCTGTCAGCACATCAGAATTTGCTTGGCATTTCTGGTTAGGCACGCGCATTGGCGCCTTGCTGGCTCCTCCGGTGACTCCCAGAGCTCTGCGCTGACAGCAAGGAGTGGGACACTTTGCCTCTGGGGACGGTCCCTGATGGGTCACCACCCCGGATTCGGTGAGTGTCTTGCCCTCGTTCTCTTGAAGCATGGCTCCAAACTTCCTAAGAACTGAGGGGCTGCTGCATTTTCTGTCTCCCAGGATCCCTGGAGTGAAGGACTTTTTGTCCAACAAGGGAGACTCGGCTGTCAGGACTGGGAACTGAGAACGTGCTGATGCAGCAGAAGCATCTCTTTGTCCAACAGGGGGCTTCGCACCAGTGTTTTCCTCTCTGTGGGGGGAACCCCTCATGTGAGATACTCGGTTCTTTATGTTTTCAGTTTCCTCAAAAGTGCTCAAATATTGGTCTGGTCCAACCCTGGATTGACAGTAGATAAAAGACAAAACAAAAAGGAACTTAAAAAAAAAGCAAAATCTAGGCTTGATTCTTCTGTTCACTTAAAATGTCAGTGAAAGAAGCTTCTACCTGTGATTTCCAGATCGTCTTCTGGCCTCATCCTGGAATGCAGAGATGTCCTGGTTCACCTTAACTGTGTCACTGAAATGCTGAAAGAGATTACAAAGTCATTTTAATGTCTGTTCATGGTGTCTTTACCAAATCTCGAGCAGCTCTGGCATCATTCAGCTATGTACAGCTAAAATATTTTGATCTTTAAAGACATATATAGAAATGGTCTCTTTACTAGAATTGACCAATGACTGTCCATCCAGAGAGAGCTATAGGAGAGCAACTCAGGCATCCTGAGGTGCTTACAGGTTAAGAGGAACTTGTGTTTCCTCCAGGCTGTTTTAGGCACAGAAAACGTCCAAAGGCAGATGAGCAACGACTAGCCGGTAGGACAATCCAAAATCGGACATTTCTTTGATTAGTAGGTGCACCGTGTAAAAACATTCTTTGGTGTGGAAGTTGTTACTCAAAGAAGAGGAAGATTACTACTTTCAGTATGAGTGAGGTATCGATAATAAATGTGAGAAGCTGTTGAGGAATAAACTGTTTTTTGAAATCTTTTACAACTTCTTAAGATTCATCTAGACTGCAAGAGTGAGCAAGATGTGATCTGTTTTATCTATTTGAGCTTTCAACATTCGTCACGTTGAAAATGTTAACATTTTTAAGGGAATGACACACGTTGACTACTCCTTTAGTAATGCTAGCCCTGCTAACTGTGCTAATTACTTTGACATCAGTTTTGAATGTCACTTCCTTAATAATGTTATATTGGTTTTGAAATAGTAAAGCAATGTTTCACATGGGCTGCTTTCTCTCACAATCTCACTTTACAAGTAATATTAAGAATCAATCATCACGTCGAACAAACACCTGTATGATTTTAGTTCCTAAACCGAAATCGAAATCTCCTAAAACTGGTCAGAGCAGTTAAAAGCTTTACCAAAAAACAGGGATGGGAAATTGATCATTAAATTCTGACTGGAGAATTTCTACTGATGTCCAGTGGGAACAGAGAGTCTTATCATTTCACCCTTATTACCCACTACTCAGTTATAAGTGCACTGGGCTACATGAGAAACTAAACTTCGCCGTGTAAGCACTGTTCAGGGAACTGAAATCAATACATTCCTGTCAGAACCACAGCTCCAGCTCACAGGACGTCCCACCTATCTTGAACGAGGCACGAGGGGTCAAGGAATCTACTCACCACGTGGCGAGCTCTGTTGTTCTTCCGGCTCGTTTTATTCCCCTTCTCCAGATAATCCTGCAGCAAGTCTCCGATCTCTGAGACCCCGTTGGAGCGGCAGCAACCGTAGCCGTGTCCGTCATGACCTCTGACGCGATTCCCGCCGCGGGAACCAGGCGCAAACAGGACATCGCCGTGTTGCCTCAGCTCACAATCAGATGGGTCGCCGTTTTTCTGGCCGTCACCAGTGATGTCGCTGGCTCCTCTGCGGGCCTGAACTTCGTTGTACAGCTTGAAAACAAAACAGGAAGAGGAGATCATGTAGATCAATGTAGAAACGCTGCTGTTTCTACATTGATTTGACCTATTTTCCGCTGTTGTAACTAACAGATATTACGCAAAATCTGCCCAACCTATATTTGTAATCAACATGTGCTTTTCCACTTTGAAGAAGCATCTGTCTGATACCTCGCTCAAGATCCACTTTCAGGCTATGTGTATAAGTGACAGAGAGGCTGAATGTGTCCCGCAGGTCTGTCAGCACAACCCAGTTTAATTAGCTTGTTAACATTTGTCTGTACTGCTGCTCCAACGAGGTCACGAGGTCGAGTCAGTCTGTGCGCTGCCAACTGTTTAATGTGGAGCGTACACACACTTTGCACCAATTACCGCTCCCTGGGGAGACAATCAGGAAGCACCCCTAGTACAGAGGGGTAATATTAAGCTACTCTTGTTTATTGTCTTCCTGTAAAATTTCAGATCTATTTTCGTGCGGGTGAGTTCAGGGGGCTGAGAAGGCTGATGGAAATAGTGTAAAGATTGCTGCGTTTATGAATGCAAGTTATCTTTTTTTCCGTTTTTATAGTATGGTCATTTTAATGAAATACCAGAGAAAATTTTGTTGAGGCCAAAATTTTCAATGCCTGAAAGAGTCAATGAGTCTCAATGCTGCCCCTCCCGCACTTAGTGCTGCACACTGCCAGTCAGCTGTTTGAAAGGAGAACACTTCCTTTTTTTCCAAACAAAGAAGAAAAAAAATATTGGTTGTTCAGTAACATTTTGTGAACGAAAATAAACAGACAGACATGGTACTGGAACCAAAGAAGCGCCACCTACCTTTCTTATCAAGGTAACACCGCTTGATTAATTAACGTGCCTAAAAGTTCAATTTTTGGTTCAGAAAGCTCCTGACAATCTTTGCTTACTTTTGTTTATTCCACATTTTTGCTTAACTATGTTCAAAATCCAAATAACAGTGAATACAAATTATAGATAGCGTCATTTAACTGTCATAATCGGTCAATAAATACAGATAGATTATTTTTGTAGAAGTACTATCACAATGATGTTATGGTTTTTCTCAGGGTTATTATACCACAAGAATCTCATATTGGCCAAAATCTACCTGTGACACTAGTATTTTATATTCTCGATCTACATCGCTTTTTTTTTTTTTTTTTTAAGTAAAACGCAACATGACAATTGAGACTACCAGGAGTCCATTTGGATTATGTGTAAACTGATTTTCCACTCTGACACTGGATGTGTTTTCCCATCGATTCTTACCTCTTCTATTTTTCTCTGGATGTCCTGCAGCTGATCCTCCCACTCCTGCATCTCGGAGTCAAAGTTGTCGGCGGTGTCGGGCCTCTCCTGCCCCCACACCCGGCCGCCGCGTTCCAGCCCCAGCTCCAGATCGATGGCTGCCATGACGCAGGCCGTTCGATGACCCTGAGGCTCTGTTGAATAGCTGCTTCCGCCCCTCCTTCTTCTGCTTTGCTCTCTTCCGTTCAGAGGTCGCAGCTGGGGTGGCAGTTAGGTAACCGATGGGACTGATGACCTGAAATAACTAAAAAGGAGAAACGCATGAAAGAAAATTAGATTTCAAGATAACGCAAAAAATCTAGGTTGCGTGTCTATTTTTAACAGTAATATTTAAGGAAGATCGAGACTTTGCTTCAACAGTTTGACTATTTGTTCTGTTTCAAATATTCACAGCCCCACAGTTTCGGCATTCTCCTTCAAAATCCACTGTACCGCTGCAGCACGTGTGCCGACAAGTGTTACAAGACGGATCTTTATCAAGCATTTGACCTCCAGCCTCCCTCTTCAACACTCACTACATTCAGGAATCAGAACACTCCGACTACGCAACGAGATGCTCGGAACATGACCAAGATGTTAAAGGTCGATTCTGGGTTTCAAAGTTAGACATTCAAATATCTTCCTATACATTTTCTAGAATATTAGACTTTAAGCTTCCTAATTAAATCTGCCAACATCTGAAAAGTTTTTTTTTTGTTTTTAATCTTAGCAGCATAAAAAAGTTAGGAGGGGAAGGGTTTTCGTTGTTGTTGCCATAATTCAGAATGACAAGCATCCCTGTAGAAAGTGCCTGAATGTACTAGCCATTTCCCTCCCACCTGTGATGTAAGAGTGGAGATATTAATAATCCTGTAACTATGCATAGTAAGGTGACTCAATGTCCTCTGGACAGAGACAATCTATGCCTGGAGCAGGGAAGTTTATTTAAAAAAATCAAGTACATGGCTTATAACCTAGCATAGATGTGTAAAACTGGTTAAAATCCTGTTTCTTTCCTCTTTTTCCCAAGTTCAGACTATAATAGTTATAAAGTACATGTTTAACATCTCCAGAAGTGAAGACACCTGCCTTTTAGTCTCAATGAACCCAGCAGCTCTTACCTTAACTCTACACAGAAATGCTCCCTGTCTTGCAGTAAATATTCCCTCCGCTCTGATCCCTATCCTCTCCAGCACTTTCACTCCCCACGTTGCGGAGCTGTAAAGTCCCCTCTCTCCGCGTCGCTGCCCTTCTCTTATGCCCCGCTCTGTTACGTAAAGCACAGCAACACTCGATTTAAAGGGTCCCCTTCCTCAGAGTTAAGACCCGAGCTTTGAGCTAAAGGGTAAACATCTTCTGTTCCAGCTGGGGTCCCCGGGCTTTATACCACCAGCCCAGCGCGCGCCAATCGGAGTCGGGATCAAATGTCATAATGTCAAATTTATTCCAGCATTCGAAGTCTCATTGGGACGACTGTCGTCACCAGCATCCCGGCTATAATTACCGGGGCACACAGAGAGAGGGAAAGTGTTTACATAGCTATTTCAGCTGCCGCTGCTGTCTCGGCCAATGGGCTCCTCTGTTGCTACTCCGCTTATAGGAGGCCTGGGCAGATTTCGTCTTGTGACCTGACCGTGCTGCAAATCATTTTTCCAAAGGAAGCCAAATGGGTGTGGGTGACACAGTGAGTAATAATGTGTCACAGTCAATAATATCTTTATTGAACACAGTCACGGAAAGGAGACTGTCGGGTGGATGCGTGGCATGGTTGGCATATTTTAAGGTCATCCTTTGAATTCTTCAAACTTCAGATGTGATTTGTTGTTCTTTTGCACTTAGGCTTAATTAGTTCCTAGAGCATATAGGAAAATAAAAATGAAACATCAAATGTTTTTTGTTTTAGATACAAAAAAATCACACCTTTTGCCTGTAGTTTCAGTGCCTTACAAATATATATATATATATATATTACATACATTTGTCAAGCCGCAACAACAAATTTCAAATAATTTTAATGGATTTTATGTCATAAATTGTTTTGTATTAATAACCACCAACACTTAACATAATGCCCTTAAATGAAAAAATAAGTTTACCATAAGAAGTTCTGACAAACGAGATCCAAATTCAACTTTATTCCCTAAGTAAAGCCTAAATGCCAAATTCCAAATATGGAGGACAATTAATACCAAAACCATCCTGGCCAATGACTCTAAAAATACACCCAAAGCTACAATGTGACGGTTTAGATCAACACAAATATGTGCTAATATGGCTAGGATCCAATTGAGAATTTGTGCAAAGACTTCACAGATGCTCATCAACTAAATGAGACCAAATGGGGCTAATTAAAAAATGCACACAGTTTTCAGATTTTTATTTGAAAAAAAAAAAGTATAATTGTCTTTAAGCTTAACATATTGTCATGAGCTTTGTCTTGACAACATGTGGAAAATGTCAGCGTATGAATACTGTGCATGTATTTATGAAGATTACACCATCACTGACAACCGTAGCACCAAATCAGAGTTCTGTTGGCAACTTTAGCATCGCCTGACAAAAACAGCCCACGTTTGACCTATCAGTCGTCCCTCTAGTGTAAACGCCCTTGGATCCTCTCCCCACCTGTTCTCTAATATGATAAATCATCATTTGCCTTGGCGAAAGAACAAACAAACACACTTTGTCATTACTTTACCTTCAGGAAACGACAGCAGGATGGTAGGGGAAGGTTTCTGGAAAAAAAAGAGAATTTTGGATTCACAACATGTTAAAGATAAAAAATTGTTTTTTAATCACACCACGGACAAACTGTGGTCACGTCTTTTGTTTCGGAAGACCATAATTAGACAAAGATATCTTCAGTAACCACAAAATGCAGCATTCTAAGGTGATAGTGAATAAAACTATTCAAACTAACTGCATTTTAAAAGGTAATTACATCTTAAAACTAATAATTTATAGTGCTAATTAGTTCACAGGTGCTAAATAATATAACTGGAAACTGACGTTTGTGTTTACAAACCAGCCTACATTTGTCAGATATTAAGATTTAAGCATAAAAAAACAACAAAAGCAGAAGAAATCCCAATCATTCCTTAAGGCGCGTGCCAGTCAGGCAGTAACCATGACAACTATGAATGTCCCAGAATGAATTCATGAAAAAAAAAATAAAAAATAGATAAACACTCACCTTCTGTAGAGAAGGACGCTGATTGTGATCTGTTATGATATTAGAGACTCCAGTTGTTGAAGCCAGTTAATGAGCGGAAAGGGCGGGTGCTGAGCTTTTCTGTGCTTTAGATTACCATGGCAACAAATGAGGAGGTTTTTTTTTTTTTGAAGGAGAGTGGGAGGGGGTGGAAGAAAAATGAAATCAACATAGCAAACACAAACAGGGATGATTTGAACATAGGATGGCTTATATCACAGAACAAAGAACAGAGTAAACAGGAAGACTAGTTTAAAGATAGTGGCATAAGAGAGGGATGAGAATAAGACGAGTATAAGGATGAGCAAAATGATTGGTTGGAACATCTGAGGAAAACATTGCAGGTGAGAAAAAGAAGAAAAGTCAGTACTCTATTTAGGACTTCTGAAAAGCCGTCATGAAGCTGAAAGACTAACTCTCACCGACAGCGGCTCCTCTGCCTCTCTGTCCTCGAGCCTTGGCACCTCCAGTCTGTCAATGAAAGCTTGCAGCTCTTTTCGGAAGGCCTTCATCTGGGCATTAATGCGATAAAGTAGTTCATGTTCCCTGATCCTGCTCCCGTCGTCCTCTCCGCCCTCCTCCCCCACCCTCCCGAACATCAAATCGCCATTGGAAACGTACACCCTCGCCTCGGAGATGATGGTGGCCGTGTCGGCAATGAGCCTGTCGATGGTGCGCACCAGCCTCTCCGCTTCCACGCGAATGTCAATCAGCTGTTGCCTGTCGCGGAGGTTACAGCGACCGCCAGGGAGGAAGCGAGCCAAGGCAGAGGAGGCGGAGCCCTCGGGACCCGGTGGGGTGTGGAGGCCCCTCGTGGGCGTCATGCATCGGCTGCTGCCGTTGTTGTTTCTCACCTCGTCCGAGTCGCTTTCCCCGCCCACGGGGCCCTCCCGTTTGCGATGAGGAGGGAGCAAGCGGGACGAGGTGGAGTCCTCGTCGCTCTCGCGGCGGCCGCTCGTCGCCCCGCCCGCGTCGCTTTCTGCGTCGCTGTCTCGTGGGCTGGGCCGCAGGGAGAGATGGGAAGCCAGGTCGTAGCGTTGCATGTTGGAGAGGAGCACACGGTTCTCATACTGAAGCTGCATTACCTGAAGGAAAAGGGAGGGGCAGCAGTGAGACGGGAACTTGTATGCCTTTCACAAACAAAATTACACAGATCATGAAACCAGTTAGGATTCATTTTTATCCAACTTCATGTAGGAAATTACCAAATTATCCTGTTATTTTCTTAACAGTTAGTGCTGATTTGTGTTTGGTGTAGATCTTATAGAAAATAACACAGCCAGATATGTTTGTAGAGCAAATCTGTCACTGACACTGCATGGCAACCCAACCCACTCAACCCACTGAGTAGACAAGGCAGGACACACACACTGCATCACACTTAACAAAGGCTGTCCTCCAGAAGGTGTCCAGAGGATGTGTTGGTGGGGGCAAATGATAATCTTGTGGTGACACTCTTAAACCAAAAGTCATGACATAATTTCAAGAATATATTTTAAACAGTTATCATATGGTGAAATGTAGGCAGTGCTAGGAGACAGAGCCTGATTGTTGTGGGGCAAAAAGAGGAGGACCTAATTGCAAGTAAGTAAATAAATAATATATTTGTGGACTTTTATGGCTAATTATTTCATTTAAGTGGTGGTAATAAAATTGTTGACCTTAAGTATAAAAGAAGGTGATGCCATCCTGAGCTGTTCCAAAGCAAACTCACAGTGTTAGAATTTTTTATGTTATCATTCTTACATTTATAACATCAAACATTTATTATTACTTTAGATCATTAACCCAACATTATATTGTTATAGATTATTGTGATTCTTAATGTAAAGTGTTCTAACTTCCTTCTGTGTGTATAAGCTAAACAGGAGGCTCCATCTGCCTGTTCGTCTTCATGTGAAACGGTTAACTGTTTGTTTCCCAGACTTTAAATTATGTTTCCACAGGTGCCTTCTTATCAATCGGAATACTCCCTACCTTAGAAACTGCCTGTGTGCAGAAGGAGTTTGTTTCTCCCGTCTTGCTTCCCTATCCTCCCTCCTAACCTCCCTCTTTTCCTTCATAATAAAAGACGAGCTCAAACTGGAGGTATTCAGAACGCGGTGGGCAGCTCGCTGGAGCGGTCCGCTGCGTCTTCTCCTTTCATGAAAGCTTGGTAAAAACTCACATAAGTTGTCTGTGGTTCATTTTACATAGGTTGTCGAAAAATACCTATCACACAGTGATGCACAGTACAACAGCACTTCTGTCCTGCTTACAATGCCTGCTAAATGCGTACACAGTCTGTTTCTTTAAACCAGTCATATAATGCGCAAAACAGGAATTACCTGATGTGAAAAAATATGAAAACTTTTATTTTGTAGGGTGTGATGCTCTTATTTTGACAGTCCAAAGTTATTGTCAGTTTAGGAGCATCAAGTTTTTATGAGTTTCATTTGTAATTTATCACCAATGAAAAAAAAAAAACAACTAACTTTCACTTTTCTGCAAAATTCCTTGTCCTTGTTAAATAGTATAAGACAAGTAGTGTTTCAAAAGAGCTTATGTGTTATTTACAATAATATTACTTGTTATAGATTTGGTGTTCAGAGATTAACATTTTTTTTCTGCTAACGAACTGCCACAAAGTATAACTCAGATTTTTAGTTTAGTGTTGA
>NW_015112950.1:151169-156122 GCF_001443285.1 Poecilia latipinna | reverse complement strand
TCCCACCAATGACAACAAAAAGAAAAACACATTTTCACTTTCCTGCCAAATTCACCACCTGCACAATTCTTGTTAAGTAGTGTTTCAAAGGAGCAGAAGAAATGGAGGAAGTCAATGTAAGACAACATGTTAGTGAGGCCCCACATGCCACTGGCAGCATTTAGGCTAACATTAGCATTTTGGCTAATTTTCGCTTATACACTATTTTTAATACAGTGAATGGCGTAAGTCCATGTTACTCAACATGCTTCTGACGCTCCACATGTTATTGAGTTATTACTTTAGCACTGATGCTAATTTTTAGCATCAGAAGTCCGTGTTTCAACCGACACTTTGGCAGGCCCCGTTTAAATTTCTTCAGAAATGTTCTAGTTTTGTTTCCTTCAACTTTGCATGTTGGCCAATCACACAACATCTCATTACCCTACTCTGTAGTTTGTGGTTGTAATGTGACTTAATAAATGTAAAATGTTAAAGGTTATTATCTTATTATAAGTACAGAAAACATAGATATTAAAATTTCAGACCTTGCCACTGAGATCATTGATCTGCAGCCTTGCAGCTTTCAGCTCCTCTTGCAGATTTTCTGATTTGGCTCCATCGGGCGTTGCACTTCCTGAACCCCCTCCACCGTGCCTGGCTCCTCCCTCGTGGGTCCCGGCCTTGAAGCGCCATTTGTTCAACTCTGCTGTCACCCTCTTGTTCTGCTCCTCAGCATCAGCCAGGTTTCTCCTCAGGAGCTCGGCCTCGTCCTCCACCAGCTGCAGCTGCTGTCGGAGCTCGGTCAGATCATCGCCCAGACCTCGTCCCACGCCCGACCCACCCGTCGCTCCGCGCCCAGAGCTCCCGGCACCATCCCCGTCACCGCGGAGGTCATCCAGCTCAGCCCTCAGACCTCGGTTCTCAACCTGGTTGGAAAGACGGAGACCAATTTGAAAAGATTCCAGAAATTTCCCCTCAAAAAAGCTTCTCACTGCATTGTCTGGTCTTACCTCCAACTCTACTATCTTCCTCCCCAGGATGTTGGCCTCCTCCTCCACCAACCGAAGCCGCAGCTTCAGCTCTGACTCGCGGGTGGTGGGCGGACCCCCGGCCTCCCCTTTGGGATGGGTACTGTCCAGTTCTCCGTAGAAGGAGCGATACTTCTGCAGCTCTTGCTCCAGGCAGTCCTTTTCCTTGTCGATCTTGGCCGCCTTCTTCCTCATAAGCACGGCTTCCTCTTTGATGAAAGCTAGTTGGCACTTCAGGTCGTCGTTTTCCTCCTGAGAGACGAAAAAAGAAAATCAGTCTCTGCAAAAATCTGCAAAGACTCAAAGACTTAAGATTAAAGTGAAGATTCTGAGCCGCAGCCCGTCAGCCAAGAGATTGGGCCAAAAAGATTTTTAACTTTCACTAAGTCTGCAATTGCTTGAGCACTCTTGTCTACATATAAATGACATAGTTGATCGTAGAAAAATGATTGGTTCAAAACATGGAGATACTTTGACATGAATAGAATTCCAGCTGTTAGTGAGAGCTTCTGACCTCAGTCGGAGTCTGTGTTGGCTTCTTGTCAGCCTTCTGGACATCTTTGCTTCCCCTTCGCTTCTGAGACTAAGAGAGAGACAGGACAAAGGACAGTTTAGGCTTTCATGCTTTTTTTCGACAGCATATGAAGAGATACAGTGCCAACTCAAAGTAGTTTACAAATAAATGTTTTCAAATAAAAAAAATCATAAAAGCCATAAACCACATTTTGAAGCATTTCAGCTGCAGGTCCTTTAGAAGTATGCCTCTATACCGGCTTTTCAGATGTGGAGACATCGATTTTTGTTGCTCAATTTTCTTCATGAGTTAAGCTCAGTCTGCATTTAGTCTTTACTGCCATCCATGTCCTCACCTCTTTGGTTTTGTCAAGTTCATTCTGTAGAGCCTGTTTGGTCACCTCCACCTCTATGAGCTTCTGTCTCAGTTTTTCATTCTCCTCCTCTGTCTTCGTCCGTTTCTCCTCCACCTTCTCCAGCTCGTGGTGCAGCCGCACCGACACGTCCTTCGCCACCTGCAACAGAATTAGCAGCAGGACTAGTAACTCCGTCAAATGCTTTGCCATGACAGCGTCAGAGGAGGAAGGACCGTCGGCTTCCACCTTCAGGTCCTGCTCCAGGCTCCTCAGCAGCTCTTCATCAATCTCTCCCGCCTGGGCGTAGCGCAGCCGCTTCCTCTCGGCTTTGCGCAGTCGATACTGCAGGATCCGGCAGTTTTTATTGGCCCGCTCTAACTCACGCCTCATTTCCTGCAGCTGGCATGTGTCTTCCTCATAGAAGGTGTCTCGCATCTCGTCCATCTCGGCCCTCATCTCCTCGATCTCACACTGGCAAGAATCACACCAAAGATCAGCAGATGGGTCATTAAAGTAGAAGAGCATGCTTCGCTGTAGTGTTTCACTGCAAGGCTTACTTTAAATAACCTTTTAAACGATCTCTTTCTTTTTCATTCATGAACTTTTATTTGCCACTATACTTTGATTTCTTCTTTTTTTGATCCCTGACTGTTAGTACTATTAATAATACTATTAGTAGAATGTATTTAATATGCATTTTTATTTAAAGTTTTTAAGATTTCCCTGAATTTGTTGTGACTACCAGGATCATGTCAATATGCTCTTTACTCACCAGACATTTGGCACCAATATGCTTCCATTTTAATTCATAGTTTATAGTTTATTTTCTTATGCATGACGTTTTCGTGGTGCTTTCCACCACAAAACACACACGCGCGCACACATCCACGCACGAACACACCCACACGCACACACAAAACACTGTAGTGAAAATAAAATGTTTTCGAGCCAAATAATTTAAGCTCCCAGTTTGTAATTTCTTTAACACACTTAAAGATTTTTTTCCAACATCTACTTAATATATTAAATCCTGGATTGTGACTATCTGATTAGTTCATTCTAAAGACAAAACATTATTGATCCAGGTGAATCAATATCAGTACAAGCTAATGAATAACATGTTTTCCCCTCCGTATGGACTGTAGAGCTTAGCCTCCTCCTCCGAAGAATAATCAACAGGCTAAATGATTGATTTCCCATCTTTCAATAACAACGCCAGAATACATACTATTTTACTCTGCTTTTTGTCTCTCATATTTTATAACTGTTAACAAAGAATCATCCAGTGATTAAGCATAAACCTTGAGATCATCATTTTCCTCCAGAAGCCTCTCTATCTCCTCTTCCAGGGCCTGGTCCTGCTGTGTCACGGACGCCTCCTCCGTCTCCCCCGCAGCCGGATCCGGCTCTCCCTGCGCGGCCTCCACCCCAGCAGCGCCCTCCGTTTCGGTCTGCATCTTCACGCTTCTCCTTTTCAGTCTCCTGTGCGGATGAGAGTGAATCGGCTCAGCCTGAAAGCATCCTTCTCTCCGCCAGCCCGAGTCGAGGCCCGCTCCGCAGCCCCCGGCGGCGCCGCTTCTCGTCTCCCGCTGCCCGCTTTCCTCCTTTGTCCTCAGAGGAGAGGATTTGTTGGGCAGGATTTGTTGGTCAGCGCGGTGTTTGAAGCGGGGTGTGCCTGTGGCAGAGCGGCAACCCGGTGGTGCTGGTGAATCTACTCTGGCAGCATCCGCCCTGTTCGGCGTGAGATCAGCCTCAGCACCAACTGGCTGGACAGCTGCTCTGCCGAACCTCTCGGGCTCCCCCTCTCGGCCGTCCGCGGATCTGGTTTTCCCCGCCTCGGTGTCTCTGCCTCTTTCCGCCCTCAGGCAGGACCTGGACCTGTTCGGATGTTTGGCAGCACGCTTGCTCGCTCCATCTTGAGCTCCGCTCCGTCCCCATGAGCGTTTACCAGCTGTTAATGTTGTGGAAGGATCTGCAGCGCCACTGGCGGCTGGCATAATTTGCGCTGCTACTTAAATCAATTCCACACATCCCCCAAATTTATAATATAAACAATCAAAAATACATTAAATTGCTGTATATAATGTAGAAAGTAGAAATGTTAACGTTTAATGAATAAAGTTTCAACTTGCATAAAGACGCCACTAGATGCCGCTTTTCTCCAGTAGTGTCCAAATGCATCTCTCGTTAAAAAAATAAAAACAAAAATGTCTACAGCAAAGATTTCCACCAAAAATTGACTTTCCAGATAGAACATCAACTCCACAAAAATACGAAAGAAGTTTGGTCGCTCGCCTTTTCCCTTTTGGCTGGACTTTCGGATCTCCGCAGAACCAAACTGAGGTCACCACCAGGCACCACAAGGGACCATGGCCATGACGTCAGAGCGGACGTCAAACCAGGAAGCAACTTCAACATACAAATTCAAAAATGCTTTATTAATCCCAAAGGGTAATTACATAACACAACATGAATAATCACTAATAACATTTCGCACTTTACAGCTGTGTTGTCTCCTAAATGTCCAGGGTTGTTCATGTAGATTTTTTTTAAAGAACATAAATTAGACAGGTGAGAAAGCCTGTACATCATGTAGTTGGTCCTCATTGCATTCACTCTAAGTATGATTGATCATAAAAAAGAAAAGAAAGAAAATGGAAAACGTACAGCACTTTGCAAAAAATATTCACCTGAACGTTTCGTTTTTGTCATTACACCTACATGTTTTATTGTGTTCATGGGAATTTCATATGTAAGTCGAACAAACTGCTGTTAGGTGGAAATAAATGTTTTTCAATCAATCAATTTGTATTTTGCTCCATCTGATATGAAGGACCAAAACTGGCCTTCCATAACACAATATTTTTAGTCTGATCAGTAATATTGTGATGGTTGAGGGATTCTTAATGGTATGTTGCAGATTAAGTTGACAAAGTAAACATTTTAAAATAAAAAAATGTTATAGCCACATTACGGGGAAGTCTACAGACTAGAGTAGACAATTGTTCAACAGACAGTCACTGGGACCCTACAATATTAATCTGTATATATATATATATATATATATATATATA
>NW_015112950.1:121448-147525 GCF_001443285.1 Poecilia latipinna | reverse complement strand
CACACAAAAAAAACAACAACAATGAAGTAAAGACAAATTTAGCATCATATAAATAGTTTTTCTAAGCTACCTCTGTTGCCTCAAGTTGTACTTGAATACAGCTTGTTTTATTAACGTCTGCTGAATCCGCTCCATAAGTCTGTGTGCCTTTCCAGTAACGTGCAAACAGTTTTGTTCATTCCTGTTGCAGCATGGAGGGGGAGCAGGTTATAGTGCCCTGTGCTAAAAGCCTTGACCCGGCCTCTGCAATCCTCTTAGTCCTTGGCTTAGATCCCTCTATGTCCCTCAGGAGGACAAATGTGTTCCCTTGCGCTGAACTCATCCAGAATATCTGTCACATCTTTACCTCTAACAGTCCTTTTTACCCCTACTTTAATGTCTGGAGGCAGAGGGGGGTGGTTCACAAAAAAAGTTGTCCTTCAAAGAGAGCAATAATGGACTGAGTAGAGAAACTAGGGGGAAAAAGCAAAGCATGCATAGGAATGATAACATTTACAAAATGTAGTTTTGTAAAAAAAAGATAAATAAATAAATAAAAAAATTGTAACTGTCTACTTGTTTTGAAGTATTCTTTAAAATCATCCTTTATTAATGTATTTATTTTGAAGAAAAAGCATTAACGTGTACGTAGAAATTGCAACTAGATTTAAATTTCACAGTAACACTCCCGCTTTTCTCCTTTAGCAATTGCTAACTGCTGAGAGATTAGCGGTAGGTTCTCTTGACAGTGACCTGCTTCCTTGGATAGCTGGTGGAGTGACGTGGAAATAAGCTCTTTTGGAGCTAAAGCCAATTTGCTTTCAAAGATTAGGGCAGATCTGTCTGAACAGGTTGCAGGTGCAGCCTCTCTCTCACACAGAGACCTTCTCGGAGATCTTTCCAACTTGGAGATGCAGAGAAAATGGAAAGACAAAACGAGGAAGAAAGATAGGGAAAAGGTGCGAAGCGGATGGTAAGGATTTAGCTCTGCATTAGGTATGGCATCAGGCTCATCTGTATTACGAAGTGTCATAGAAACAGTGATTGTCAACTGATCTACATGCACTAACACAAGAACGCAAGAATCTATGCAGTGCTGACAGTTTATTTATTTTATTTAATTGTGCAGCCAGGAAGCAGTCACCTTTCTTTAGACAAGACAATAAAATGACCTGTTGATTTCTTTAAAAAAAAAAAAAAAAAAGCTTTTCCTTTGGGATGAATTTCCCTGCGGTCCTAAGTGGGAGTCAGACAATATCCTTGAAACTCATCTATGACGCACAGTAAAAGGAAATAATGTGTGAAGACCCATTAAAAAAAAAGATATATATTTTTTTACAGGGTCATCAACTTTTTTCTAAAAATCCAAACAACTCTAAGGTTTTATCCCAAGTCTTTCAAATCAGCTTTTTTTTTTTCTTTTTTATTATCTCCGAACAAAAAGGTAGTAGGATATGAGTTTATAAATGCAGCACGGTCGTAGTCTTTGCAAAGAACGGCACCGTCCACAACCAGTTGGACTGGAAGATGCTGTAGATAACTGCAAAGAAGTAACAATGCCTTGCAAAAGTATTTGTACACTTTCAACTTTTTTCTTTTTTTTTTTTTTTTTTACAGTATCAAGTTACAAATTCCAATATACTTTATAGGGACTGTACATGAGACACCAACATAAAGCGGAGCAAAATTTAAAAGTAGAAACACACCAAAAACGTGCAGCTGTGTGAAAGATTGTTTACAGTGTATGTACAAATGAATGTCAAGAAATTAGTCTTGTCCTTTTGTTGCCTGAAAAAAATGCTACTTGGTGTTTATCTGCCACATAAAATCCCAGTAAGGATTATCGAAATTTGTAGCTAAACAAAATAATCAAGGGGTAGTAATACTTTTGCAAGGCAATGCAAATAAAGCAGATGGCAAATATAAGGATTTTGTAAATTTCTTTGATAACCATATCTAAATCAACTGCATCTGTAAACATAATGTCACCCACCCACACCCTCTGCTCCCCCCCAAAAAAGATTTAAATAACAAAAAAAAAAAAATATATTTTGGTAACGCTTAAAATTAATCAAAAAATTTTTAGAGCACTAGCAAATAAATTAGCACATTAACTATTTAAGCTCTTAGATAAAGCAGTATTAGAATCCAGAGTACAAAAATTGGAGGTGAATTTTGGTTGTAAATGCTGAGCAGGTGTGCATTTTCTGTGACATTTTGGTCCTAACAGGGTCCAAAACACAGTTGGACAGACGAGCGTGGAGCCTATGTGGTCAGCATTTTGCTTTTCTTCATTAACAAACTGTTTTGCAGACAACCAACACAAATGTCTTCCATCTAAAACCAGAAGCATTTACAGACTTGCCCATAAACACACACCCGACACCCGCTGTTCTCCTCAAGTTGGTCCCGAATCACGTCAATCTACATTATCTGCAGAAATGATTGTCTGGTTTATTTCTCCCCTCCCTTCCCTCCTTCTCCGTCCACTTTTAGATTGTTGCCAGGCACGCGCCTCTATCTTCTTCACTCCCTTTTCGCTCTTCCCTTCTTTTGCCTCTTCCCGTTTTCCTCCACTTCTTCCATGTTGCTGTGGCCGTTAGTCACAGCCGATGTGCCGTTGGCCACCGGCTTGCCGCCTTTGTGCGACGAAGGTTTGCGTCTGTAGGCGTGGTAGTAGAAGTTGGCGAAGAGGATGATGAAGGTGACAGCATAGCCGATCAGAGCCCACTGCATCCAGCAGGGGAACGGGCAGCCAGTGTAGAGCGAATAACCGGCGTGGCCGATGGTTACATGAAACTGGATCTGTTAAACATGGAAAGTATCTAGATTTAGGAAAATATATTCAATTAAAAAACACTTTAAACTCGTCGCTGCGGTTCATTCAGGCTGCAAAAGACGAGAGAGAGCAAAACTTTCAGCTGAAAAGCGGAACAGCAAATTGTTCTGGTTTTGTTTTTCCTTTTGAGCTTTCAATTATTTGGAAATGAAGGCAGCTTTATAGGAAGCTCAGAGTTAAGAAATTGCTGAGAAATACACAGAGATTTTTATTTTAGCTACGCTAGCTGTGCTAACAAAGCTGGTAAATGCACACACCAAATTAAGATGCTCAGCCAGCTTAACACATCAACGTGATATCAATTTATCTTTGTTTTAAAATATCAGGTTGTTCAAAATCCTACTTATTTAAACGTAAACTATTCAACTGAGTAATTCTACAATAAATATAGATTCTTTAAAACAATTATTTAGTGAAAAACACAATATATCTGCAAGTCAACTCTGGACTATTTGTTTCTACTGTGATTACAGATACTTTAAAGTTGATTTTGTGAAACTTTTGAATACATCCACCTAGATCATTTTTTTCTGATACATATTTTTAAATTCTTCATCTTTCTGATAAGTTACAAAAGACACATCTTCTGAGTGTTTTCTGGGTGATACAAGAAGGGTCTCACCCAGGGTGCGAAAGATGCAAGAAACAACTAATGTCTGTATCAGCAGGTCAAAGGTTCACAAACACCAAACATTGGGAAATTGGACATTAAACTCAGATAAATCTGTCCTGATGTTACACCATAAATAGGAGAACCACAAACAATGCTCTAGAATTTGAAAAATATGTTTTATTTTTGTGTGAAACATATTAAAATATGGTGCTTTTTTTTGCTTAATTTTATGCAGCACAAATATAACTCAGGTTGAGATCCACGAAAGGAGTTCAAATGCTTTTAAATTGTTTTATTCACACATAAATCAGTGATAATTAATAAAAACCATTCTTGTGACCCATTATCTATCAAAATAGTACAACTATATTAGGGCGTTTCAAATAATCTTGCATTTTTAGGTAATCTATGAAGGAGCACGCTATCAAGTTTGTTATGCTATTTTTTTCTTTTTTGCTTTGGACTGGCTGATCAACACAGACAGAATATCAACAGAATACCAACAAAAATTAAATATTTAGCATCTGATAACACCAAAGTAATTAGAAGGGCATAATGTAACAAAAAATGGCAGATTGCATTGCCTTTTCCTGTGGTTTATCATCCTAATGATAAGTGACAGTCATCTTTTCGACATAATATTGTGATTATTAATGATTATGTCTGAAGCTCTGTCTTTAGATAAACTATATATAATTATTATATGTAAATGTTATTTTAACCTAATATCAGATTTATTCATTCGCAGTTATTAACTGAGATCCTACCTAAAAGAGAGACATCACCCTCCCAAAATTATCACATGCTGCTCATATACATGTCAACAGCAATACTTTATAACTATAACAGCATGAATCTATGTCTAAACCAGGGGTGGCCAAGTCCAGTCCTCGAGAGCCACCATCCTGCAAGCTTCAGATGCATCCCTGCTTCAACACACCTGAATCAAATGACTGGCTCGTTATCAGGCCTCTGTAGAGCTGATCCCGGTCTGTTGGAGTAAGGATACTTCTAAAACTTGCAGGATGGTGGCTCTCGAGGACTGGACTTGGCCACCCCTGGTCTAAACAGTAAAAAAAAATCCTTAAATGTGTTACTCACCATCTGAATTATGGTGAGGTATTTCTTCCACCAGAGATACTTCTGCATATGAGGTCCCAAGGCAGCCAGTCCATAGTAACCGTACATGAGGACGTGGATGGAAGAGTTGATGGTTGCACCGAAAAATGCTGCAGACAGGGTCAAGATATGCTCAGATGTAATTTTGTCCAGGTTGTTAATAAACCTCCAGCAAGTACAAAAGATTGGTTCAGTCTGGACTGCAGAACGAATCACACATGCTTTTACTCACACTGTCCACCAGGGACCCACTTGATACCGATCCACCAGAGGATGAACATGGTACAGTGGTGGTAGACGTGGAGGAAGCTGACTTGGTTGAACTTCTTCCTCAGTATAAAAAACGCCGTGTCCAGGAACTCCACCCCTTTGGAGATGTAATACCACCAAAGAGCAGATGCTATCTGGAGACATAAAGGAGGCAAGAGTGCATTTGTGATGGTAGAGGTCAAACATCTGCACGGTAACACAACGTTTAGGTAATGCAGGTTATATAGACATTAAGGATGACAGTTGGAAAATCTGACCCAGATTGTTGGGTTAGATAAAATACTAGAAGAAACACCATCATTTTTGACAGCCTGCCATTTTGAATTATATAAAAGCCTGACCGGACCTCATGGAAACAACTATTAGAGATTTCATAAAAGACTGTAAAATATTCAAATGATGCTGTGGCGTAATGTTAATATCAGTGGGATGTAATTCCCAATAGAAAACAGTTTTGCTCACTTAAGGTAACATTAGCTGTGTTTAACTTTCACACTTTGACCAAATAACTGGCTTTAAAGTCAGTAAAGACAGGCTATATCTTATGCAGAGATAAATATATTTGTTAGCAAAATTTAGCGGATCACGAAAAGTCTACTTAGACTTGTTCAGGTTGTTGTCTTTGTTCTTTGAATCACATAATTTCAATGCTGAGTTCACTAAACGTTAAGTCTTTAATTTGACCCTAAATAGTTGTTCAGTGATCCAGATAATGGCCTGTTCTTTTCAACTCACCTTTAGTTAACCTTAATGTCAGACATGAACTTCTTTGACTTATTTTTGAATTAAAAAGACATGTCTGGATTGGTGATGTTTCACCCAAGATTAGTAACTCAGACCAGTCAGGGTAATTAGCAAAATCACCTAAAAGTTTTAATTCAGCTGCTTTTTCAGAACTTTATTAAGTAAGAGACAATTTGGATTGCTTGAGGCTGGGTTTGGGAACTTGCACAGTGAGAATCTCACCAACAGAAACCATCTGTCTGATTGAACCCAACAGCTTGTCAGACTGGTTTCGCTTTAAATTTGTGTAAAATTAACCTAAGTTTTACCTATTATTTTTGAATCAAATCATTTATTTTTCTATGATGATATTTTCAAGGTCTGTTTTACAAAATTGCATTCACAGAACATAAACTAGGAAGTGAGAACCGCCTCTGTCTTCAGTTTAAATAACCACCAGTGACGCAACAGCGTTGAAAGTTTGTGAAATAGTCTTTCTATGAAGATTTAAAAGACAAAGTTGTTCCAAAATAGCATAACAATGCTTTTGCAACTGGTCCCACTGACAAATCAGCTCAACTTCCCTGTGAAGATTAATTTTACCAACATCAAGCTGGTTTAAACCTGTGTCTCAAAAAAAATAAGAAGTTGACTGCTACTCTACACAATCCCAGTTTAAAAAAATAAAAACAATACACAAACAAGAAAAAAAATTGTCAGAGGTAATTTTATTTGTATTTTTCTTAATAATGAAACGTATTCTTATATAATCAATCTCCATCTATACTCTTGTTTAATACTGTTCTATTACTTGCTGAGTGTTGGACATGCACATGGTTCACAAGGCCATTCTCTAAAAGTCACTATGATAACTCTGACCCCTGGAGTCCCTCCCACTGAGCCAGAGCACAGAGCTGCAAAAGGTGGTGGAGCTGCAGCTTAAAGGTGGTGTGACCAATTACCACACCCTCTTTGTCCTAAAATGCCAGGTTCTCATCATCTCTCTGTCTCTCTCCTGCTCTGATGCCCAGCAGAATTAGCGATCTACTTATCGTCAGCAACAAGATTACAGTATCACTCCAACTGTTAGCTGCGGGGAAAGCGCTCGAGGCCGTGCACGCGATTAGCAACCGGCTTAAACGTCAACATTTGTTAAACGAATACAATTTTCTCCAGACAAGATAGGATGTGTGGGACAGATTAGCTTAGTGAAAGGTGCAAGTGGGGGAAGCTTACCCTGACTTCATTCACATCACTTGAGTAGTTGACAGGCTGACACAGGTAGCTGTATCCAGCGGCTCTTGATGCTAGTAGGAGCTGACAAAAGGGTGCAAAAGGCAACATCAGCATTTACAGACATTTGTATCAATAAAAAATTTCATTTCAGGAACAATATTTAAAAACATTTCAACATGTATGTTGTAAATAACTCCAAAGGATCATAAACCACCAATCAATTCAATCAATTTTGATTGAATTGAACTGTATCATTTTTTATCTGAACTTGACTACGTGAGATTGGAAAATAAATCAGGCTGAATTTGATGCTACACTTTTGGAAATAACTTTAGCCTGCTTTTCTTGTAAAAAGTATGGATAACCTTTGTAGTAAATGGGTGCTAAACAATTAAACTGGCACCAACCTCTTTGGCGATATAGAAGTTGAGGACCACCATGCTGAAGTTGTACACTATGAGAGTCTTCCTGAGTGTAAAGGGTTGGCGGTCCTGCATGTACCTAGGCCCCGCCCACAGGAAGATCAAGTACAGGCAGCTGATGGCCAGGGTGGGAGAGGGAGACGACATCATCGGCCAGTTCTCCACCCTCTTGTCTGGGCAAAATGGAGGGTTTCCGTTATTATTGAGTTTCTACGGTTGTTTAATTAGTTTATGCCTAAACAGTTTAGTTAATCAGGTGAAATGTTACTCACACCATGTAAATAACATTTAATTTGAAACACACCAATCACCAAGCTAGAGACAGAAGACAACAAATGTTCTCTTGGTCTACAAGGTTACAAAAAAACAAAAAAATAAAAAAATCTTTCTTTCATTAAGTGCATCAAAACTAAGAATTCCTACTTTTTTTCAGTTCATGAACACATCAACCAGCAAAGTGTGCTTTGAAGCACTTTTCTGAGTTAAAAAACAATCAAATAAAAGTTACCATTTGATGAATAAAAGGGAAAGATCTTGTTATTGTTGAATTCAAAAAAGCATATGAAAGAATATTGAACACATTTTTTCCTCTTTTTTATGTCTTGAGAAATGTGCACCTCCACATCTCAGCAGATGATTTTAAAGCGAAAGATTCGAAAGTTTACATTGTTGTTTCTCTTTGTCTTAAGAGACTACTTCAATACCTTCTTTGTAAAATAAACAAGAACTTAAAACTTGTAACTATTATTGCCTATTCTAACTGGATATAGCAGTATAACTAAATTCAAAAATGCAGTTTAGCAAAATGCAGCACACATTTATCCTGTCTATGTCACATCGATGTCGACTCCAAGTTCAAGGCATAGGAAAGCAATGCAACAATGTACTTTTATAAGTTTCAAATTCAAGTAAACAATTACTGCATAACATTCAAATCTTTACATGTGCATCATAAGCCACGCTGCTGGTGAGAGTGGATCAGGAATCGGTGAACCCATCTTACCTGCTATAGTAAGGCTCCATTTATAAAACTCTACTGTGTCATTCACAAGATGTGTTACAACCTCCATGGCTCTACCGTTGCTTGTGATTAAACTGCGGAGACAGAAGACAGCAAAGAGACACAAAAATTAAATTACAGGTCATGCACACCACATCAGTGGGACACAGGGCTACGCCCTACTAGCTTGAGTGGGTACTAGTTTTGCAAACAGCTGCAAGATCCAGCACATTGTGTTTTTATTGCTCCTGTTAGGGACAGTATGAAATTCTTTTTTTTTAAAAAAGGTTTTATTGGCTCTAGTGGCCTTTATTTGATAGTTAATTGACAGGAAAGTTGGTAATGAGAGTGGCAAAGATTGCCAGGCCATGGCAGGAATCGAACCTGCGACAGCCACGTCAAGGACTAAGGCCTCCATACATGGGTTGTGCTTAACCCCTGCGCCACCACAGCACACCCAGTATGAAATTCTTATCTATGACAAAACAGACTTTAAATGGATGATTGCATAGAGACCTAAAGGTCAGGTTTACTAACACATATATATATTTTTAATAAGAAACACTCATAGAAATGGAGCTGGTAGCTAATGTCCATCCTCTGATGAGCCTGTATTATGTTATGAGCTCTAGAATCTCAACATTTTTGATCAAAACTAATCAATTTAAACATGTTAAAATATACTTTTAAGCAAGTTACCTCAACACAGGATTACGTCTCATAGAAGAGACTCATATGAGTCAAGCAGCAAACATTCAGTTAATTTAATATAGCGTGTTGTGTGCTGATTTCATGTTGAATTTGATTGGTCTGGGAAGCTGGAGCTCAGATCTGGGAAAGAGCTTACATCCTAGCTGGGTGAATCTCAATTAAATGAAGGAAAACCAACACAAGCCATCTCTTCTGGTGCTAACTAGTCATAGCAATTTAAGACGACCAATAATTCTTTGCATGACACACATGCTAGTTCAAAGAAGCCCTAAAGAAGCATGTTCACAATTAGAGGTTGTATAGTATGTTTAACACTGGAGCTATAACACATAAAAGACACAAATGACAAAAGATTTTCTGATTGAGGTCCTGGTTTTAAACTAGACAAATAACAAGATTTTCTTTATTAAGCCTCAAAACATACATCACTAACCTTTATCAGATATATAAAAAGGTGCACCCGAGGACATGCTCCACCTATTTTTGCATGTTGGTTGCTGCTGTTTAAATGGGGAATGCTGAAACTTAGACACATAAAGGTAATGAATTTGGATTCAAAACAATCAGATTTTCCAGTGTTTCACCAGCCTGATTTGGCCTTTCAGGGCAAATCAAAGGAAAATGGTTGACTCCTATCTCTGACTGATTAATTGGGTAGTTTACCTTATTTTTCACTACGTTTCACAGCCCCATTTTGAATACTGAATTTGGGGCTGCTCTGTGACGTCTGGTTTCCCCAGTCTGCGTTTGGACTGCAGGAGACATCTTTATTTTAAGAGTAAAGTGGAAAATCTAATCTCCATTTACAAAGAGAAGTCACTGACTTACTTGGCTGTTCTAAACCCTGACATTTATGCAGAATGTGTAAAGCACAAATGTTCAAATATGGAGGCTGGAAAAGAGCTTTTAGCTGAGTTTTGGTGACCCACCCACAGACTCATATTCTGTTTAGGGCCCTGTACAAGCTGTGGCCAACTCTGGATGTCTGTCTCACTGAGACTAATTAGGGTGCCTTACATAACAAACAGCTCTTATCTGCCACAGAGTTGAGAGCTTTTGTCTTTATATTAATCTATTATTAATCCAATGAGTCAGATCAGCTGTCCTTTAAATAATTAATGGCCAAGTATACAGTAACTACTTTACCAATGTGAGTGTTCAGGAAAAGAGCTGAGTACTTCAGTCCAGTGTTGCACATAGGTGAAGGGATTAAATAATCTGCAGGGATGGACAATCTTTGAGGGATTTTGCACGATAACACATCAGGATGTAGTTCAACCAGCAGGCAGACACAGGCCAGATAAGAGATAGAGGGTGAAGCGTAACAAAAAGACTGGGGCGCATGTGTCAGCAGGTTTCAGCTCTGGCCGCTCAAGAGGCTTAAATTCAATTGATCAATGAGCTTAGATGAGGGCCTAAGAACAAATGCCCAGAGAAACACAGAGTCTGATCGGTGAATATCTAAATGCATGTGCTGGAAAATACAAAAATAAAACTAGAGTTCCCACATATTCACAGCCAGTCATGATTTAAAACTACCTTGCAAGCTAAAGCGGCTTGGTGTATTTTCCTTCATGTTTATAACAGGTGGTTGGCTGAAATGTGTTGAGAGATAAGAGGCAGAAAAATAAGAACAGAAATAGCTAAATGCTAGAATAGATTTAAATTATTTCCTCGAAATAATTTCAAATTAAAACCTTACACAGTTAAGCTCAACAGGTTTGAGAGTGGAAATTATAAACATACCCAACAACACAGACACACAGTAAATAACGCAAAAACACATAAACATTAGGAGCTACTTACGTCCTTGATAATTAACAGTGTATAATGACATCCGGTGCAATTTGATGCCCAACCCCGTTCACTTCGCCCCTCTTCTCTCTTCTTCTTCTCCTTCTTCTCTGACCAATATACCTAAGCAGTTTCTGCGTCGCTACGCTCGCACCTCCACATTGAGCAGCAAATATATTTTGGCAAGAAACTAGACAAGGCAAGTGAAAAAAATATATATATATATCTACGTCTAAAGAGTGGCGCGATACGCACGAGGTTCGCTCAGCCGCATCATCTTCCTCCAACCTCCTGGACACTGAGGAGACAGATGGAGGCTTCGCGCATGCGGGCTTTGGCTTCTCGCGTGCTGCCACTATGTGAGGCAATTAATCTATTTTCCTTTGCCTTTCTTACGTATCCGCTGCTCGGGCGTTGCAGCAATCTTTCCCGAAACCAAACTTACGCACTGAAATTCAAATAATCGCCACAGGAAACAATAAATTCCAAATATATAAAATTTTGTCTTTTCAAATGTTTTCATTTAGGCCTTATACGTATGTACCATTGATTAATGAGGTTCTGGTCTAAATTTAGCTTCACGTTGTGTCTCACCGTTTCCAGTTTTGATGAAACATTGATAATATATTGATAATTCATAACTCATTCATAACATAAATTCATATAATAATTTCCAAATGACTTAGCAGACTATAAACGGTTGCTGAAAAAAAGGGTTCACAGCCAACATAAAAAATCCTGACAAACAAAAAACTGTTAAGATTTTTTTTTTAATTGAATTGTTTATGAGATGCCTTTTGCAAACACCTTAAAAAAAAACACATATTTTTGTTTGTACCCACAATACATGTGTTGCAACAATTACAAGCATGTTGTGTAAATTATCTAATAATGGCATTTTGGATAAGAGCACTTATTAAACCTATCTAAGGATGTTGTTTTGGGGGTTTGCTGATATATTCTGTCAGGGTTTCTGTAGCTCAAAAGTTTATACTAAATAAGCAGAAGAAGCAAATAGTATTGGCAATTTCCTGCTATAGACTTATTTTTGGGTAGTTTGTCTGTATTTGCTCAATTTTAAGTAATTGTACAATGTGGAAAGATGAAATGTTGAGGCTATTCAAGGAGAACATGCAATATTTTTTATTTTGTTCAAATTAATGCCACTGATGTATCACTTCTACAGAAATTTGCAAGCCCGATTGGCATAATCTCTCCAGTGTTCTTCACTACTTTTGTAGTGGGCTCTTACATCGCTTACATCAATCAAAAGTTTGCAAATCACCCACATATTTAAAAAAGTAACTTTCCTATAAGCTTTTACATGTAACAGTAGCCAAAAAGAAAAAAATATATATATCAGTACCGTAGTTATCCATACTGAGGATGCATAACTTTAAAATGTTACATCTGACTTTTAGAATCACTTTGTAACCTTTTGTGTTTGTTTTGTGCCTAATTTTGATCATTTCTGGCTTCCAGTTGCTCTCAGATTGTATCCTACAGAGACTGTCGTCCTATTGTTAAATATCTTCATTTGGTCATGAAATTTATCATCTGTTCTCTGTGTCTAAATCTGTTTAACCCCGTTCAATTTTTTATACACTCACATTTGGCCACTAGATGGTGCTGTCAAGTTAACATTGGGCTCGTATGCGACCAATTAGATCCATTTCGGTACTTCATCCAAAGTATCTCAGTTGGAGAGGTTTCTTCTTGCCTCATGTTTATTCCACAAGAAGGTGGCATGTTTTCCACTTTATTTATTTAATAAATATGCTCACGTAAAAGTTAGGTTTTATTGTGTTATTAAAGCGTTTCCTCCACAAATCCTGCTCTCCAAAACTAACATACAACGAGTCTTTCCACACCTCAGTAAAATTTTAAAATGTAATCATTAATATGGCTTATTCTGTTTGTGAGCTGCATATAGATGCATGAAAGAAGCCTATTTGTAGAGGATAATCTATTCCACATTTGGCTTCATGGTTCATTTCATGCCTGCAATTGCACTGCAGTTTGCTGCTTGCAGTTGTTTACTTTTAGAAATAAGAACCTCTCATTTAATTTACAATCCCAAAGCCTTACTTATCCTCAGATCACTGGAAAAACGCTAGTAATTCTTCCAGTGCACCTTCGTCTGAACATTTTTATTTAAACACACTTTTTTCCTATTGTTAAGATCCATTTGATCAATTAAAATAAATGCAATAGAAGCCAAAGAACTGAAGAAACTTAGTCATTTTGTTTTCTACTACAAAGTTCTAAAGCTTCATCCGTTTTTCTTCCTGGAAGTATTTCAGTGTCTCTCTCAAGACCATTGTTTTGCAGGCCACACATGAATAAATACTGCAACATATATTTTATTTGACTTTAATTGTCTCATGTTTATCCTTAGCTTCCATGAACTTGTACAGACATCACCTTCTCAGTGCAGACTGACTGAGCATAATTGGTTTTACTTAAGTCTGTCAAGCAGAAAATGGGAATTTTGCCTGAAGATTGAATTTTTTCAGAATAAATCAAAGACAGGGCATGCAATATTATTCCTTGAACCTTTAAGTTACAAATACAAACTTATTTACTTTTTATTTTTTTTGCATTTTATGTGAAAGGCTAATGCAAAGTTGTACCTAAAGAGGATGCAAAAAGTTAACATTTTCTACAAACAATGTAAAAAAACTCATTTTCACTCACTTTTTCCTGAAACCCACAAGTAAAGATATGCCAAACAATGTATAATTCAATGCCATTATCAATGTAGCTGTTCTGTGAAGGATGTCAGAAGCTTGTTAGAGAACATTAGCAAACAAACATCATGATGAAGACCAAGGATTGCCGTCAGGAGGTCAGGGACAAACTGGGAGATCATAAAACAAGCTATGAACATTTCGTCATCTGAAAATGGACACAATATGGCAACAACTGGCATGACAGTCCATCTAAAATGAGAGGAAAAGGAGAGATTTAATCACATAAGCAGCCAAGAGGCCCACAGTAACTTTGGAGGAGCTGCAGAGATTCACATGTAAGGTGGGATAATGTTAAAAGATAAAACCTGCATGGGAGAGCAGTTGTTTGAAGTAGTTGTTTGTCGCAACACATGCAGAAGACACCACAAAGATGGAGAAAAAGGTTCGCCTGACCAGCTGTATTGGTCATGTTTTTGGCCAACATACTACGTGTAGCTTAAAAATCAATACTGTACGCTACACTGGACATACCATACCATGTGTAGGATCAGAGTGGCTGGATAGAACCAAAGAGAGGTGATACTAAACGATGGTCATCCTGGAATAAAACCACATAGAGGGGGCATAATAATGCTCCACTTTGATCCTGTCAACCACAAAAAAATAAAAATAAAATCCATTGAAATTCAGTTACATTTTTGGACAAAAAAAAGAGAATATTTTTGCAAAGCTCAGCAGTTTCTGGTCAGGGTTGGCCTGACCTCCCTTGTGACCTCATCCACACACCCTTGCATGCAAAACACAGATGTTCATGTTTTTTGCTAACAAGGTTAGTCTGATCCTTAAAGCGGTAAATTAATCTCAAAGAAAGAAAGAAAGAAAGAAAAAATGCTGGACAATCAATATTGAGAAATGACGCATCTCCACCCACATCAAAACAGCCACAGAGGTTGGGCTGGCTGCACTTTGTGGGTGTCATAAAAACTGCTCAATATTCAACAAACTGCCCCACTTAAAATAAAAATGGTTTATAAGATGTCCTCATTTTCTCAAGATTTACTTATTAGATTAGTGGAATTTTTACATTTGTGTAAAACCTAAGAACTGCTTTATAAATCCAAAAAGGTATTTGATTAATATGAAAACCGTGCTTGCATGAGAGTGCCCTAAGTTAGTTACATTTCTTGTAAGTTCAAATAAAAGAGAAGAACCAAAAATGCATCCAAAGATTGGCAGAATGTATCTTCAGCTATTCACTATTGTTGTGTTTATGAGTGCCTTGCTCTGCTGGGATACTCAAATGTGTCCAATTTTCAACCATTTGGCCAAAACTGTCCCTGTGAGATGAAAAGAAGAAATTAGTTGGAATGTTCAGGAACAATCCATCAAGTAAAGAGACTTAAGATGATCGTAAAATGAAAATTACTGGGAGACAAGTGCCACTATGCAAAATGTAATGACTTTGACATCAGCACGGACTGAGAGGGTGCCAACCGAGAAACAAGATCTGCTCCATCGACGCCTTTCAGTTTTACTGAAAAGTTAAGCGGCACACACGAATAAACCAGATGCCTTTTGAAGAAAAGTGTCATGGTCTAACACCACAACCACGGAGCTTTTGACCTCAGTGACAACAAGAATGTTTCGAGGACTTAAGGTGGGACTTATAACTGTGTCAAAAATTTTTTTTGCCCCTTCAGCTTTTAGCTAAAACTTAAAAAAGGCTTGTTTCCTTGAAAAACTCAACTCAGCGACATTTCTTTGTTCATCTTTTCTTTTTGGATGAATCTCACCAGCAGTGCAACAGGAGCAGTCTATGACTAGCCAACATGAGTGGGTTGATAATCTGCAAACAGATGAGAGAAACATTAAGCATCACAACAATAAGCTCATTTTAACTTTAAATATTTAACTAGCTTCTTAAGTCAAACTTTTAATAATTTACTTAACAGTGAATAGGTGGTAAACGAAAGAGTGCATACTAAAATGTATTTAAATATATGAGAAACATTGCACCAAACAAACAATAAATGTCAAACCGGAATCGTGTAAACTTTGAATAATGTCCATTTCTTACTGGCGGCATCTTTTGGAGGCTTTTAGCTGAAATTCTTTGTCTGAAGAGAGATTGCTGTTTGAGCACACATGAGCAGGGTTACCTTATAGATTTGGCTGCTAAATCTATAAGGATGGGTGCGCTTGATTCTTTGTAAGGCTCACCCAAGATGGGAGGAGATAGTAGAAACATTCGAAATTGTCAGAATTGCTGGTTTAACTTAATATCTTGTAACAACTGTCAAGTGGTGGTAGTGGCAGCATTGTACTGAGTGCCAGTGGTAAAGCACCAGGTTGGGGTGTGCAGAACTTTAGTCAACTGTGTTGTGCTTTATAAATAAATCTGGAATGGAATAGAATAATCAAAATCAATTATTTGGCTTAATGTCAGCTAAACAGCTAGATACTCTAAATTTTTACAGAATTGGTGCTTCTATTATATATATATATATATATATATATATATATATATATATAGTGTATTCTGCTATTTATCTAATCAGTTTTGCCCCATCTAGGAAATCCACAGTAAAGTCAAAGGTGTGCACCTATCTCTATTGTTGAGAAAAAAAAAATATGGTTAAAAAAAAAGAAAAAAAAAAAAGATTCCCATTAAAAGTTCATAGTTAACATGTGATTCAAGCTTAAACTCTGACAGGAGCTGTTCATCACTAAAGAGCTGCCAACACCCCTAACTATGTAAATACTTTAAATGATTACCTCTTGCCATACGCTTTCACAACTCATCATTATGATCATATTTCATTCAACATCTGGTAGTGTCATATTCATACAGTGTAAACATTTCACAGTTTCCATCCTACAGCAAATGCCAGAGCAAATCCCCCCCCCTCACCATCCATTTTTCTTTTTTTTTTTTTAGCTTCCACCTCATTCATCAGAGGTTATATTAGTCTGAGATTTAAACTGGGACAAACTGTGCAAAAACCACCAAGCACACAGTGGGGGGAAATTTCCTTCTGCTGGGCACACTCACCACCAGCATCCTGAGATAAACCATTTTCCACATACCTCTGGAGCAGCGCAACAGCGTTAGTCGTCAGTGAAATACCACTTTTCCAAAACATTCACCCTGTCCAGGGACTATTTCTGGTAATGGGGGATAGGAAGGAGGAAAGAAGAAAAAAACAAAACAAAAAAACAAAACACGTGCCATAAGAAATATCCACTTTCTTTTAATTGCAAGATTAACAAAGAAATTACCCTGACTATGTAATGCAATAATATTGACACAAGTAGCGGCCTAAATACAGAAAGAACCCACACAGGCATGAATGACTGACAAAGAAAGGAGGTTTTACCTTCAGCCTCCCAAAATGGCATCAGCGAAAAAATTTATTTACATGTGCAGGGAGTGCTGCTGTCTTCACTGATGATGGAGACGCAATATAAAAAAAGAAAATTACAAAAAAAAAAAAAAAAAAACTATACGAGTTCGAGCATCACAGCTGTGTTTGAGACACTGGCTTTTAAGTGTATTAGTATCAGATGGGCTGCAGTTGGATCCCACTGGACCGGTGTCACCTTCTTTTTCACTAATTCTGTTTCTTCTACAAATTGTTTGTTCCACAGGAACATATGGTTTTAATTTACCAGTCATATGAACCCAGCTTAGACTTCATTCAGTAGCACACTCCTCTCTGCACACTAAATCCACCATTATGTCACACTTTGTGCCATTTTGTGGATAAATGTTATTTTTTCCTTCTTTTTTTACAGCTTCCCATAAAAACAGGAACAGAGCGGCACATAGTGACCTACTCTGCTCACCTACACTCACATGTTTGTTTCTCTATCTTTGCAGGGACTTTCCATTAATTTCTACAGCCTCACCCTCAACCTAGCCATTATCTGTTCATAAGTGACTCTAAACATAACCAACAACTCAATTCACCCTTAACATAGTTTCACCAAGTGAGCACAAGGCTATGGTCCCCACAAGGAGCAGCCGTTCCCCACAGTGTAATATGTGTTAAGAAAATGGTCCTTGAAAAGTATTAAATACAAAGACATATATACACACACACACACACACGAGGTTTGTCCTCGATTGGCCTCTGTGTAAAAGGGAAACAGTGTGCAGCCACTAGTGCCAGAGCCCTGACACAGAAAGTCCCTCAGTGCTGATCATGGAGCAGCAGTTTTGCTGTACCAGTTCCTTTTTTTCCCCCTGTTGCTCATTCACAGATAAGTCATCTTATTGTTTTTACGCAGTTCTTCAGTATTAATCTTCATCTTTTAAAACAGACTATAAAATAGACTATAAGAATCAGTTCCAGAAAGATTATCTACTTCAATTCAACTGACTTCTGTTCAGTTCAATTTGGCGAAATTCAAATTTATTCTGTTCAGTTCAGTTCAGTTCAGTTTAGCTTAGCTTAGTTTAGTTCAGTTCTTTTCATTTCCATTCTATTCATTTTAAAAACACTTTATTATTGTCATCTTTTAACAAGGCAAATAGAACATAAGGTTATCTACTTCAATTCAGTTTAGTTAAATTCGATTCCGTTCATTTCCATTCAGTTCAGTTCAGTTCAGTTCAGTTAGGTTCAGTTCAGAACAGTTTAGCTCAGTTCAGTTCTTTTTATTTCAATTTTTTTTCAATTCAATTCAATTCAATTCAATTCAATTCAATTCAATTCAATTCAATTCAATTACACTTTATTAATGACAAAGGGAAATAAATAATGCTGTTCAGACTGATATTATCCAAGGTTCTTCAAAGACTTATTGCATATTCAGTTTATATTACAGCAGGTCTGAAGAATCCTCTGACTTAAGACACTATGTTGATGTATGATAGCTTCATGAAGTGGATGTGCAGGGTTGTCTGTAATGTTGTTTTTTTTTTTATGTAGAATCCCTCTTTCTGCTTGGGCTTAAAACTGGAATTAAATCACGATTTATTTCCAGACTTTTCTCTCTCTCTCTCTCTCTCTTTGGAATCTGTTACCTTTTGTGCATTCCTGAAGAAGCCAGTATATTATCTAAGATGAAACACCTTTAAAGTAGTAGTAAAAACACCTATAAATTATCAAAAGAGTCATTCAGGAAAGCAAAGCCAGCCATATCATTTACTGTAGCCAGTCTAGTAATTAACTGCAGCGGTGAATCCGAGAGTTAAATGTAAAGGTAGAACTGCTTTAACAGCTCTCTTTCACTGAGAGATGTTCCAGCACTCATATTATCCTTAGAAATTTCACTGGGGAACGCATTAAGTTTATGCTAAATGCTGTGAATGTTACTATCCCTTTGGAAATAGCTCTGCTGCCACACCGGTTGAGAAAAAAAACACAAACACAGCCAGTCTAAAACAAATAAACTACAAACTATGTAGACAATGTGCACAGTTCACTCTGTTCTTATCATATTATTGGTATTTTGACAGGTAAGATAACAACATGTCTGTGAGTGAGTTGCAAACACAGCAGCACAGTATAACGATCACTTAAACCCAACCAACGTTTAGCGACCAAAGTTATCTTTAACACGCAGGATAAAGGCTGGAAAAAAAAAAAAAAGAAATACAGGCCGCATGATCTGCTGTGATATTTTCACTACCTGTATTTTCAGTCGCAGCTGAGTGAGAAACCACAGGATTCATTCACAATAAAAGAGCTCTATTGGTGACGTGCTGCTTGGCATGCTAGCCTAAGTTTTGGTGGGGTTTAGACTGTTTTACTTTTCCATTACATTGTTTCTCTTCCACGTTAGCTTCCTCAAGCTCCACAGGCTACACATGGAAAATTAATGTTTATAGGCCGCAGAGCTTATTATGCTAATAGAAGGTCACTGTTCAGTAGATAAACAGATAGTTTCCTCTACGTCTGCTAGTTGTTAAATAAACACTTGCTCTCACAAGTTGTTTTTTTGTTGTTGTTGTTGTCTGACTGTTAAAGGCATACATTCAAAATGTTGTGTGAGTATGCATGTGGCAGAAAATTAACAATGCATGTCACCCAGATTGCATTAGTTCCACAGTGAAACATGGGACTGGTGGTAGTTCATGGACACATGGAAACATGGGGCAAACTTGGAGTTTTACAGCAAGAGTGTCCAAAGTGTGGCCCGTGGGCCATTTGTTGCCCTCGGGGTGATTTTTTTAATGACCACTGTTCCAGAGTGGCATTTGGCCCACAAGCATAAATGGATGATACATACATGCCCTTTGAAAAACTGACTCAGTCACAATTTTAAAAAAGGCGCAGATAAATTTGGATCCTCTTAATTTGGTTTCGTACTGAATAAAGTCATGCAACTCGCGTGACTTTTGCTCCAAAGCAGACTTGGAAACAACCCTTCCTTTCGTTAACCTTTGCTAAGGAAAGCAAGAGCTTTAATAGGGAGAGGGGCATACATCCTGTTATTGTTGCTGAGAGTAGAGAAGAAAAAAAAAAGCAATATAAATTAGGTTTTAAAAAAAATACATAAGTGATCATGTGAAAAGTGCACAGGAAATAAGTATGAAAGCGGATACCACATTGTTATTAAGTCATCAACAAATATATATCTTCCACAATCTTATCAGTAAAGTGACACCAAATTGTTTTATGAACAAACATGCAAATATTGCCCATGGATAAAAGTACCTGCAGAAAAAGAACACCCTTATGCAACAGGAAAGCCACAGAAAAAGCTTCCTCTACCTACTTTGTGTCCTCTTTGTGAAGCGACAATTCACAAAGTGCTTCTGCTGTGTAAATACCATTGTGAACAGTCACTTGGTCACAATAGTATTAGGATAAATCTTTTGCTTTCATCCAGTGCTTAAGGCTAACTGGATGCAATTATATTTTATTCCAATGCCATGCAGTAGGAAGTCTGTTTTTTCTCCTACTGGCACCAAGAGCAGCCATGTTTTGACTGCACTGAGCAACCGCACAGTGGATGGTGCGATGTTAACTCTGAAAAACAAACACTTAAAGGACCTGTACATTTGGTATGAGTCTTCAGCAGATTTTTTAGGGAAAATTGGGTGGAACAGAAACTTCAAAGAAAGTCTGCTTCAAAATTGCACAATTATTATAATTCTCGACCTGCTATGAGAATAAACTGACAACAGAGGCATAGTTAAAATGTATTATGGCTATGAAAGTCCTCATGGTAACACGGGTTAGTTCCTCATTACAGCGTGATATAACTATTGTTTTTTTTTAAATAGGAACATAATCATCTATCATGTGACGTTCATGTTACTTTCTCTTTGAATATACTGATGTATTTGAGTTTCTTTTTTAATCCTAAAGTGTTATGTTGTGGTTTAATATGACTTAAAAACAGCTTTATCCACTATCTGTTTGATTATTATTATTATTATTATTATTATTATTATTATTATTATTATTATTATTATTATTATTATTATTATTAAAGTTGTATTTGTGGGATATGAAAGTTGTTTAGCATATTAATTTTGAAACAGCTGCGAAGGTTGTTCTAATAAACCACTGAAAGCTGCAAAGAAAATTTAGATTTGTACTGGATTATGTACATGACTTTCTACATTTAGTGTCTATTTTTGTGATGTGTTGAAGAAAGGGTTCAAGGCAAGCTTCAATCATCATCGAGGGCATTTAGTAACCTAGATACAGTTCCGCTTCCTAAAAAGTTAGTGGATTAAATAAACACGTATCTTTGTGCGACAATCAGCCACAGTTCCTGTGGTTCTGAGCTTTGTACAGATAAAACGTGAAACAAAAACCTCCTCCAATGGGTCCAATCAACACAAAAAAATTCCCTGAAGTTCAAGATGGCCTATTGATGTAAAAACACTGATTTAAAGACTCAATAAAACTTTCAACTGTAAACATTTACAGATCCAGATCGTATACCTCAGATAACATTCGACGAATTTTTGTAGTTGGCCTGAAATCTCATTTCTGAGTCGATTTCTACCTAACAAATCTTTGGGATGCTTTTAATAACATTTCCAAGACCGCACACTTAAAACCTCCTTCTATTAATTTGCAGTATGTAATTGGGACGGCATTAGCTCAAGGTGCTGGAGGCGTTGCGAGCATAGCAGTCTGACGTTAATCCTCCGCTCCACCGAGCTCACTGTCACGATCCGTTAACGTCAATCTGAGTTGGATGTGCTGCTAAGGCCCTGACCCACTGCCTGCAACGCTGCTGAGGTCAGAGCCTGACGTCACTCACGGAGGCACGAGGAACCTTTGACAGCACGCTGCCATCATTAAGCCAGGGTTTTAATTGGCTGTCACGTGGCGTAGACGAGAAGATGCCGTAAAGATTTCATTGGTGTTTGTCAGCAAAATAAAAAATCTTTCTCAGAAAGTCCGGGAAGTTAATAGGTGCACATGAAACTGTAAGCTAATCATTACAATGTTTGGAATCTTTGCTCACTTATCTGAAAGATTCTGTGTGAAAACTAACAAAAGTGTTAATGCGGTTGGAGGAATGTCTACCACCTACTTCCTGTGGGGTCCTTTCATTTGTTTACACCTCAATAAAACTTTTTTAAGCTGTTTTGTTTGTCCAGAAAACCCCCCCACAAAAAACAGTGATCTCACCTGTTTGTTTCAGCTAAGAGAGTAAATCCTATATCACAGATGTGATGGTGAGTAATGGGGGTTTATTGCATTAGGGACCATTGACATTCAGATGTTTTGGTTCAGTGCAGGTGGCTGGCCAATTTCAGAAACTACTACTGACTGATGCAATCAAAAAAACTGCTGACTGAAACTGCTGTGAGGTCATAATTTTCTCAAAATGGTTTTGTCAACCATTTACAGACTAAAATTGAGTTGTTTTTTTTTTGTTTTTTTTTTATCTTTACTTTGAAAGCTTTTTAAAAATTTGTCCTCATGAAATACCACCGTGTCAGGAAATATTGGCGAACTCAAGTTTGTGTTAGCATACTTTTAGATTCCAAATAGGAAATCAAATTGAATTATTTAATAATAATAATAAAAAAAACATCTCTGACCTTCTGATGTGTGCTTGTCTAAAATCTACCGTCGACCCATTAACTTTCACTGAAAACAGAAAAGCTGTCTCTCTCTCCTGATCATAGCTGGAATTACCTCCTAGGCATTTGTTCTATTTAAGAAATATAAATCTTTGTTGTCTGTGGTCTTTAATGTAATAAAAAATAAAAAAACCTCTGGTACTTAAGCAGACATCCATGAGTCTGCAGCTAGATGAAGATGACTTTCGTTTACTTCAAAAAAGAAAACTTTTTAGGTTTTTTTTTCCACAAACACATGAAGTCTGTTTATTTCATGAGTCATCATATGTTGTTCTCAACTAACTTGTGGAAATAAATATGGCAGCAAGAAATAACCACGTTGTCTCTCACAAGCAAAGTCCCGTCTGAGACAGTCAGATGGAGACAATGAGTGTCTGTGACCTTCTGTTCATATGTGTTTTTCATAGTTTCGAGGCCCGTCACAACTGTTTAACCAGTAAAACCCTGATGTAAAAGAAGAGGAATTTTTTTTCCATTTAATGAGAGACCAACTACCAAAAAATGTAACCTCATTTTATTTAAACCAGATATGCTTATTTGGTCTGACCAGCTCACTGAAAGACCTAAAGAGCAGCTGTGGCTGATTTTATAATATATGATCAGCCTTTGAGAATGAGATCAACATGGCAGAATAAGGAATGCAAAGCGATTCGACAGTGTAATCCAACAACTATACATTTTATCCTATTTGTTTAGTTTGTTTTGTTTATTTAGATAATGGAGAAATCGTATGAAAAATAAGGATTACATTTTAACACGTTCCAGTTATCTTAGTGTATTCTACATTTTCTTGAAATTTAGTAAAAGTGATTGGAAAAAAAAAAAAAAACACTTTAAAAACTGACATGCTTAAGTACATTTACCCTGACAGAAGTGTAAGAGAAATAAAAAAAATACTGTGGAAATTTACTGTAAAATTGTGTATTACAAAAATCTATATATAGGAACATCCTTCTATTTATCGCAAATGACGTCAATGAGAAACAAAGGCTCTCTGACATACACACACAGCTGGTTTGCATTTGCCTCTTGAAAGTTATGACTTTTGTTCTTTAGAGTTTGTGTTGTAAAAGCAGTGCTAGAAAAATTTTATCCTTTTTTTAGAGTAAGTCAGCGTCTGTGATAAAAAAAAGAAAAAAAAGGAATTCCTGTTAGATTTTCCTTCAGATCACTAAGTTTTCTATGCCAAAACAAGCCTTGCAGACCTTCTCTCCCACACCCACAGACACACATGCAGCCCATCCAGACGCCCCCTTAGAGCCTCTGTTGGAGTGATTCACGTGATGTCTGATGTGGCCGCCGACGACCAGAGCTTCCTTGTTTGCCTGGATTCTGCCCTCACAACCATATAGGACTCTACTCATCAGATTTCTTTCATGCTAAGATATTTCCATTGGTTGGTGGTTCAATAAAATGCTTACCACAGCTGGAAAAAAGTGGCACAAAAGACATCCTCTTCTAGATGATATCTCATATCTGACGTCTTGCCACAGCAGAGCTTTGGTGCATTTAGCTGATACCAAACATATCCGGCTTTTAAAGACTTTTGCTAAATTTCTCAGCTGCTATAATCTAAAATGTACATTTCCCAGATTTCTCTTGAGCTACCGCTAAACTTTGGTGTTTCTTGTGTTTTTTTTTTTTTTGTTAGTTTGTGTGTGTGTGTTTAGAAAGTCTAATGCAGAGACACCTGCCTTGTTTTCCATCTTACAAATGGTGGTGCCCATAAAGGAATAAACCTCTCCACAGCTGTAAATAAAGTCAATTACAGTGACAGATGATAGAACAGATTGCTACTATATGCAAAAAAAAAAAAAAAAGGAGGAAAAGGCTTCAATTTGGAGAGAGGAGACAGTTACTTTCATGACTCGTCACATCAGCGTAATTTCTCACTATTCCAGGAGCGAGGTATACGCCGGAGGGGCTGCGGTAGTTTGAAAAGGATGTAAAAATGAACTATGGAAGGTGGAATGGGGCGAGCCGCTGTATTTCAGGAAGAGGCTGGATGGAATGCTGACAGATTTCAAGCACAAGTCATATAGAGCTTTGCAAAAAGTACTCTGACCCCTTGATCTGTTCTGTCACACTACAACCACAAACTTCAACATATTTTATTGAGATTTTATGTGATCCACCAAAGTTGTTCGCAACTGGAAGTGGTAGGAAAGGACATATGCCTTTTATTTAATGCAAATAAGATATCAGATATCTGAAAACCTTATTTTATGTACCTCTAAAGAAAGTACGGTGCAAATAGTATGGCACGACTGCAAACCAGAAAGGACATGACCAAAACAGACGGGGTCATTAGTCAGGAACAGGGTAACCCTGGAGGAGCTGCAAAGCACCACAGCTCAGGTGGAAGAAGCTTCTAACACAACAAGTAAAAGTTTTATATTCCACAAATTCACGGAAGCACAACAAGAGGAAAGACGTTGAAAGAAATGCCGTTAAAATTCCTGCATGAAACTCGCCGACGACAAATCAAATCTCGAGCAAATTCTACTTTTTGGGCAACAAAACAGATACTGTCGCAAAAACAACAATAACAACAACAACAACAGCAACAACAACAACACAAGCACAAATAAGCACCAATATTACACCTCATTCTCATCCAACGTAGAGATGGCAGCATCATGATATCTGGATAGTTTTCCACTACTTTGAGTTGGTCTCACATGAAAGTTTGAAATAAAATACACTGAAGTGTGTGTGTTTTCTTGGCTATTATAAAATGTTCAGAGTTTAACAGGTAATAGTATTTTGCAAGACAGTACATCATCAGATGTAAGTGTCGAATTGTTTTCACAATTGTTTTAAGAATCTCTTGCTTTTTTCTTGACTGGTGAGAAAATGTCCACATTGTCACATTTTGTCAAAAAATATTAATGATACCGGATGCTTGGAGTCGTTTAATGGCAAGAATAGCAACAGAGCAAAAACCCTTTGACAAAACCAAAAGCTGGAACATCTGCTTAAGCTCTGCTGAAGTCCACAAAGGGAGCTTTACAGTGTTTTCACTTTGGCCAGAAAGTTTCAACATGTTACTTTTCCGAGCTGATGTTTTAATAGCAGAAAGTGCGTTAGCGTCGATGTTCGAGCCTGCGCCTCTCAGCATGTGTTTGTTGTCACCGAAGCTCTTTTCAAGTCGCGATTTGTGTTGCGATAAACAATGTTGTCATTTCAGAGGGATGAGGTAGGCTCGACTCCTCTTTCCCTGCTGCAGTGGGACATTAATCAGCTAAACCCAGAGACACAAGTTCATCTCTTTCTTTTCTCTCCCTCCCCATTGTTTTCAATTCCAAGTTTTTTATGGCAGCAGCGCATGTTGCAACCACAAATCCTCAAACAGATGCTTTTGACGGTGATATAATTTTCTCTCATTGATTATCTTGTCATTGTCTGAGAATTACTGATGGGGAATTTGGACTGCATGTATTTTTTTTAATCTTTTTTTTTCATGTATAGCATGGGCATAAATTAAACCGTCAAGAGTGGGTTAAATGCAGTGAGGAAATGAAAAGTACAGTAAAAAAAAAAAAAAAAAAAAAAAGGGGGGAAAGAAACCCCACCCAAAAACCATAAATGTCAAAACAGAAAGAAGGGGGCAG
>NW_015112950.1:108326-115604 GCF_001443285.1 Poecilia latipinna | reverse complement strand
GTGTGGCTGCTGTCAGGACAACTGCCTCTTGTTTTTTTGTTGTTTTTTTTTTTTGTTGAAGGTGGCAGTAGTAATTTTATTGGTTTTATGTTGGGTGTACATTGGAATGTAGAGGGGGAACTTTTGTTTTGTTCCGCGCGGCATGTGTTGCCCGGGGAGCTATGACTGGCGCATTTGGAGCCAGGTGGGTCATGCGGGCTGGAGAGACTGTAAGAAGATTAGACTTTATTCCTCTGGAGTTGATGCAGCTAATGAGGTACAGTTTTGTTGTATGTATCTTTTGTTATGTTGTGCCATTTGTTGTGAACTGATTTAGGGTTGTGTTACCCTTTTTTTGTAGTTCTGACGGCATTTTTTTGAGGACCTTAAAGAACGTGTCTGAAATAAATGGCTGTAGAAAATCAAGAACTGCGTTAAGTTTAATTGAGCTCGAGAGGAGTAACAGTCAGAACTCATCCTGCTTCGTGCTGGACAAGTGTGGAGAGAAGAGCGGAGCCTGTTGCAGCTGCGGAGCCGTCAACGAGCAGCTCGTTAAGGGGTGACGTCGCTCTCTAGCATCGAAGGAAAAGACCGACTGCATGCAGGGTTTACCTGAACCAGAGGCAGCCAGAGTCCAGGAGTGCAGCGTGGTTAATCTGCCACCAAGTAACACGTTTAAAATAAGTTAAATGTGAAGAGGTGAATTAGCCTTGCTAACTTTGAAAGGGACTCTATAAGTGTTTAAGAGGGTAACCTGCTGTGGTATAAGGTTAAAGCTTAAGTTTAAAAAATATGTAATTTGGTTTCACATGAAAGCTATTTTTCTTTTTTCTGTTTTGTAACAAGTGAAAGAAGATTTATTGTTCTGATTAAGGTGTTTGTTACACCACATTTAAGTTTGTCTTTGAAGATAGAAATAATTTAAGCTTAAACACATAAAGGTGTAAAGAGTGTTAAAGATACACTACATTTAAGTTCATTTAAGGAAAATAATTTAAGTTTATGAACAAACTGAAAGGTTAGTGCTTGAAGCTATACTTTTTTTATATAGGAACATTTTTAAGTTACAGTTAAGAAAACCCTTAGTACACACACAATTGAACAGTGACATGGCCACGCAGAAAGACTGCGATGCTGGAGCTATGGAGCTGCAGCAAGAGGGGAGTCATGAAGAGAAGGCCTCAGATACAATCCCCTTGGAGGCAAGAACAAGTCAAGCTGTTCCAGAAGAAGGCTTGAGGAAAAGTGTAAGGCAGAGAAAACTCACAGAGAAAGGCCAAACACTACATGAAGAAAAGGTGAGCAGGCTTCAAGCTCGTTTCAAGATCAGTTATAACAAATGGAAAACTGCTGCTAAACAAGCTAAAAGATCACTTGAAGCACCTGATGAACCAAGTTTGCACAATCACATTGTTCAAATCCAACATGCTTCAGGAGAAGTGAAGCAAGCCTACGAAGAGCTGCGAAGTTATGAAACACCTGACAGAGACACTCGTCGCAGAGTGGACACATGTGATGCAGTTTCACAAAAACTTATAAACCAAGTTCAAAGAAACACTGGCGAAAAAGAAGATGAGAAAGATATAGAAAGGAGATCGGCTGGTTGGAGTGAAGCTGGCTCTGTGTTCACTTTAACAACCTCTCAAGTTTCCACACAATCGGGTAGTGTACGTTCAAGCCATTCAAGTAAGTTGTCTGTCAAAAGACAAGAAGCAGCAGCAGAACTTGCAGCCATGGAAGCTACTCTAAAGATGATGGAAGAAATGGAGTGTGAAAGAGAGAAACTTGAAGAGCTTGAATTGGAAAACAAGGAAAGGCTTGCAAAACAAGAAGCAGAGAATGCTGAAACCCAAAGAATGTTAGAAAGAAGAAAAAGAGAGCTTGAACGTTTAGAAGCTGTAAAACAGATGAAAGCTGTCAAAGCACGACTGAGAGTCTACAAGCAAGAACTCAACTCAGATGAAGAAATATCGGATCTTCTGCATGATGTGGAAAAATCAAAGACCACATCAATTCCAGTAAGCCAGCCTCAGCCTAAGTTGAAACCTTCAAGACTCAATCCAAGTGCACAATCATTTACATCACTACAAGACAACACCTCAAGTGCACAACCTACCAACAATGCCACGCAGGAAGATGGCGTAACAGTGCTGGCAAAGGTTTTAGCAGAGTCCATTAACATTAACCGATTACCAGTTCCAGAACCTGCTGTTTTCAATGGTGATCCCATCAAGTACAAGGATTGGAAAATTTCATTTCAAATGCTGATTGAAAGAAAGAACATCCCAGTGGGTGAAAAGATCTACTACCTACGAAAGTATGTTGGTGGTCCTGCAAGAAAGGCTATTGAGGGTTACTTTCTACTGGGAACAGACATGGCATACCATTCAGCTTGGAACATTCTGGAGGAAAGATATGGAAGTTCATTCATAATCGCTAAAGCCTTCAGAGATAAGCTCTCATCATGGCCGAAAATTGGAACAAAAGACAGCGCTGAACTAAGAGAGTTCTCAGATTTTCTCAGAGGCTGTGAAGCAGCAATGTCTCAGATAAAGAGTCTCGAGGTTCTGAATGACTGCAGTGAGAACCAGCGAATGCTCAACAAGCTGCCTGATTGGCTTACAGCAAGATGGAATAGGCAAGTCATCCAGATTGAAGAAGAGACTGGTTCATTTCCAACCTTCAGCAACTTTGTTGACTTTGTCACAAGAGAAGCTAAAATAGCATGTAACCCAGTGACATCGCTACATGCTCTCAAAACAAATGACTCAGAGAAAGTGAAACCTTTAAGTGTCGGAGCAAAGACGTTTGCAAGCAGCACAGAAGAGAGAACAGAAATAAACAAATGTGTTTTCTGTGAAAGATTAAATCACAACATCCAGACATGTCGGAAGTTCATGGAGAAAGCCATAGCTGAAAGAGTGGAGTTTGTGAAATTAAAAGGACTATGTTTTGGATGTCTCAGTTTTGGACACCAATCCAAGAAATGTGAAAAGAGAAGTATTTGTAACACCTGTAAGGGAAAACACCCAACATGTTTACATGAAGAACGAGACAAAGAGTTCAGAAGAAATAACGACAGCGATAAAGAACAAGGGCAAGTTAAAGAAACCAAAGAACAAAGGAAAGAAACATCAAGTGAAGCAATCTCAAACCGTGTGATCCAAGGTGATAAGAGCGATCTCACATCTACAATAATTCCAGTTTGGTTGTCCACAGCAAGTAATCCAGAACAGGAAATGCTAGTATACGCCCTTCTGGATAGTCAAAGCGACACTACATTTGTTCTCAAAGAAAAGGCAGATGCTCTGGACACAGAAAAAAGAGATGTACAGTTAAAGCTCTCTACATTGTCATCTAAAGATACTGTTGTTTCAAGTCAAGGGCTTTCAGGGCTACAAATCAGAGGTTTCTACTCTTCAAAGAGAATCCCTCTTCCTATGACATATACCAGAGAGTTTATCCCTGCCAATTTAAGTCATATTCCCACACCAAAGACAGCAAGAGCATGGCCTCACCTGGAGCACCTTGCTGAAGAGATTGCCCCTCTGATTGAATGCGATGTTGCTCTGTTAATAGGTTATAACTGTTCACAAGCATTAGTACCAAGAGAAGTTGTGTCAGGAAAGGACAATGAGCCCTTTGCTCAACGCACAGACCTCGGCTGGACAATAGTTGGAGGTGTTGGTCATTGTGTTGACTATGGAGACATTATTGGATGTAGTCACAGGATAATTGTCAAGGAAGTGACACCTAATCCACCATCTGATCAGCTAACTAAAGAGGTGCACTTTATTTGTCGCACTCAGGTCAAAGAGGTTTTCACAACATCAGATGTGATTAAAGTTCTCGAATCTGATTTTAATGAAAGGAAAGTGGAAGATTCTCATCTTTCTCAAGAGGACTTGCGCTTCATTTCCATAATGGAGGATGGAGTAAAAATTCAAGAAGATGGACATTGTGAGTTACCCTTACCATTTAAGGAGGATAGACCGATTCTACCAAACAACAAGAGCTGTGCAGAACACAGACTCAAGTGCCTCAAGAAGAGATTTGGAAGGGACAAACAATATCACAGTGACTATGTGAAGTTTATGAATGAAACAATAGAGTGTGGAGATGCAGTAAAGGTGCCTCCTGAAGAACTGCACAAACACCCAGCATGGTACATACCTCACCATGGGGTATACCATCCCCAAAAACCAGGAAAAATAAGAGTGGTGTTTGATTGTTCAGCAAAGTATGAAGGAGTCTCATTGAACGATCACCTGTTGACAGGACCAGAGTTAACCAACACACTTGTAGGAGTCCTGTGCAGATTCCGAAAGGGACAAGTAGCAGTGATGTGCGACATCAAACGCATGTTTCATCAATTCAGAGTCAGAGTAGAAGATCAAGACTATTTTCGCTTCCTGTGGTGGGATGATGGAGATTTCCACTCCACTCCATCGGTCTACCGCATGCGTGTCCACTTGTTTGGAGCTGCCTCATCACCAGCCTGTGCAAACTTTGGTCTCAAGTACATTGCAGCACAAGGTCAAGGACAGTTTAGTGAAGCGACAATAAAATTTATTGAAAGAAATTTTTATGTGGACGATGGTTTGATCAGTTTTCACTCGGAAAAGGAAGCAATTCATCTGGTGAATGAAGCAAAGGAACTCTGTCACACTGGGAAACTGCAACTTCATAAGTTTGTTTCCAACAGTCAACAAGTACTTGACTCGCTTCCTAAAGAAGACTGTGCAGAGACAGTAAAATCTCAAGACCTTGCACTTGGTGAGCAAAAGACAGACAGAGCTCTAGGCATTAAGTGGTGCGTTGCCTCTGATCATTTCCAGTTTCGAGTGGTTGTGAAGGAGCACCCACTTTCCAGAAGAGGAGTGTTGTCGACTGTGGCCTCCATTTTCGACCCACTTGGACTTGTGGCGCCTTTTGTTTTACTTGGCAAGCAAATATTACAGCAAATATGTCGTGACAAGGCGGACTGGGATGCGCCGCTCTCAAGTGAACTGAAGCCACGGTGGGAGTCCTGGCTGTCAGATGTCAAGAACCTTGCAGATGTTAAGATTGACCGTTGTTACCTTCCTAAGGATTTCAAAGAAGTTCAGAAGTATGAACTGCACTATTTTTCAGATGCAAGTGTTGCAGGATATGGAGTCTGTACCTACCTAAGAGCTATCAGTGAATCAGGACAAATTCATTGCTCTCTTGTGTTCGCCAAATCCAGAGTAGCACCCACCAAGGTGACTACAGTACCAAGATTGGAGCTGTCTGCAGCAGTCGTCGCGGTACGCATAAGCGACATGCTCAAGGCAGAATTGGAGCTGGAAAATGCTGAAGAATTCTTTTGGACAGATTCGCAGGTTGTGTTGGGATACATCAGCAATGAGGCAAGACGTTTTCACGTTTTTGTAGCGAATCGAATCCAACGCATCAAAGAGAGTACTGTACCAACACAGTGGAAGTACATTTCTTCACATGAAAATCCCGCTGACCATGCGTCTCGTGGATTAAAAGCCAAAGACCTTGTTTCTTCCAACTGGTTTAGAGGACCAAGTTTTCTCTGGCAAGAAGAGCTGCCCAGTGGAGAGATTAAGGTGGGAGAACTTGGATCAGAAGACCCAGAAGTACGGAAAGTAGTTGCACATCACGTGTTGACAAAGATAGATTCTTTGGTGGAGCGTTTTGTGAAGTTTTCCAGCTGGTCAAAACTAGTCAAAGCTATTGCAAGACTCATTAGATTTGGGAAGGAGTTTAAGAGAATGCAAAAGAGAACCAATGAAGCTACAAGTCTCGAAGAAAGACAAGAAGCTGAACTTGCAATCATAGCCATTGTACAAGGCTCAGTTTTCTCCAAAGAGATTAAGGAGCTTCAGTCCCGAAAAGAGTTAACTGAAGACAAGACAAGTAAGCTCTACCAGCTCAACCCCTTTCTCGACCACAAGGGTGTCCTCAGAGTGGGAGGTAGGTTAGAGCAAGCTACTCTACATCCATATGTTAAGCACCCAGCTATTTTACCGAAGACCAGCCACGTCACAAGGTTATTGATTGATCACTATCATCAGCGTGTGGAACATCAGGGCCGGGGCATGACAATAAATGAGCTAAGAGCTAACGGCATTTGGATACTTGGGTGTAGTCAAGCAGTATCATCCTATATCTACAACTGTGTGAAATGCAGGAAACTCAGACGAGGAACAGAAGAGCAGAAAATGGCAAACCTGCCTAATGAGAGAATGGAAACAACTCCTCCGTTTACATATTGTGGGATGGATTGTTTTGGCCCATTTTATGTCAAAGAAGGACGTAAAGAGCTCAAACGCTATGGACTTCTGTTCTCGTGCTTGTGTTCCCGCGCGGTACACATTGAATTACTCAATGATCTGTCAACTGACGCCTTCCTTAATTCACTCCGAGCTTTCATTGCCATACGAGGAAATGTGCGGCAGCTGCGATCAGACCAGGGTACTAACTTTGTTGGGGCAGGGCGAGAATTCCTGGAAGCAGTAAGAGAAATGAACCAGGAAAGCCTGAAGAAACTCGGATGCGAGTTTGTTATGAACCCTCCCTCTGCCAGTCATATGGGTGGAGTCTGGGAGAGGCAAATTCGTACAATTAGAAGTGTGTTGTCCTCCATCCTAGATCAGTCTTCCCGAACACTTGACATTTCATCATTACGGACCTATCTTTACGAAGTGATGGCCATAGTAAACAGTCGACCCATTACCCCTCACCTACTCAATGATCCTACCGGACCTCAACCACTCACTCCCAATCTTCTTTTAACAATGAAGACATCTGTAATACTACCACCTCCAGGAGACTTTGTGCAGCAGGACTTGTACCTTCGCAAGAGATGGCGTAGAGTTCAATACCTAGCCAATGAGTTCTGGCACAGATGGAGAAAAGAATATTTGTTGGGCCTACAGCAAAGACAAAAATGGCAGAAGACAAGGAGAAATGCGAAAGTCAATGATATAGTCATCATCAAAGATGAGACGGCACCACGAAACGACTGGAAACTCGCTAAGGTCACAGCAGTTTATCCAAGTGAAGATGGATGTGTGCGTAAGGTGCAGTTATTGATCAGTGACTCCACCTTAGATTGCCATGGAAGACGACTCACCAAACAAATCCACTTAGACAGACCTATTCATAAGACAGTCACATTGTTAGAAGCAGAATAGATCCACTCATAAGTTAAAATAGAAATCACAAGTGATTTGGTGGGAGTGTGGCTGCTGTCAGGACAACTGCCTCTTGTTTTTTATTTTTGTTGGGTTTTTTTTTTGTTGAAGG
>NW_015112950.1:75556-107836 GCF_001443285.1 Poecilia latipinna | reverse complement strand
AAGGAGGGAGGAAAAAAAAAATAAAAAAAAAAAAAAAAAAAAAAAAAAAACAAGTGGAAAGTAATCCCATCCAGAACACATTAATGTCTAAACAGTAAGAAGTGAGCAGAATTGGCTGATAGAATATTAATAGATAATGGTTAAAACTGTAAATATAAATGTCGTAAATGTTTCAACTGAAGAATTTCTTTCGTTGATTTATTGATGACGGTGTTAACTTATTCTGTTTTTGTTGTGAATCTTCTGTAATCCCTGTCTGCTGCGTTCAGTCTTGGCCTGGATTCTCCTGCAAAAGAGATTTTTTATTTTTATTTTTTATCTCAGTGGGATTTTCCTGGTGAAAAAAAAGATAAAGGCTAAATAAATTAATAATAATAATAATAATAATAATAATAATAATAATAATAATAATAATAATAATAATAATAATAATAATAAAACATATTAAGCTCAACAACTGGAACCAAACTTCAAAAACGCAGCTTTCTCCATTTCCAGATGCGATGGCTTCACCAGAAATTACTAATTCATGATGTTTCTCCATATAAGGTCAGTCGGTCTTACCCCAAATTACCTTTGTTCCTGTAAATCAACCCCCATCTTGGTCTAATTCCCTCTCAGCCTTACTTTTTCGCTCGCTGTCTCTCCAGATATCTGGTCTCCAGCTGTGTTTAGATGGCTGGGAGGAGCAGATGGGATGGTTTTTATAAGGCGTTCATGCTCGCAAACACCCTCATGGATTCAGAGTCTTGCGGAGTGACCTGCTCCCACAGGGAACTTGGGACTTTTGTCCTAAAGTTTGAATTTTTTTTTTTTTTTACTGACCATGTCAATAAGAAACAGATGGCCCTCGCTCATAACTTGACTGCAGACACCCGTGGATTCTGGTCAGAAAAAATTCAGCAGTTTGGTCTCTTTGTTCTAACTAGATTAGAAGGTTTTTATTATGCTTCTTTCCTAACCCCACAGCTTTGAAAATTGCTTATTTATAATTCTTTCCATCCAGGAATAATTAGATGTATATTAAAGCCTTAAGAAAGTCATTCTGAGCGGCGAGGGTGTTAGCAAAGGAAATACACTGCAGTACTCTGTCTAGCAGTACTGTAGATCTAATGAGATCTGACAACTTAAGAGTACTTTTCAGTACTCAGAAGTGGTTGGTCCTGACAACATCATAAAAGCATGTTTTCAATGTAAAAAGAGAAGAAAAGTAGGTCTTGATCCTGCCAGTTTAGAGTTAGAAACATATAATTCATTTTGACTTGAAGAGAAAAGCTTATATTTTAGAGAAAGAACATGTATTTTTAAAATGCAAAATGTAAATTAATTATAGGAGGCATTTCCAAAGCTTCTTGCAAGCAGATAGATCATTTTAAAACACAATTTTACACACTGCTACACAAAAAGAGTCTTTAGAGGCATGCCTTCTCTAAAGGAAAAACACCCTCAGAAGGTTGACGTAGCATATGTGAGCATGACTTCTAAATAGGGGTGCCCTAATTTATTAGTCAGACAATTTCCTTAATTTTGGGAGACTGGTGATTTTATCCACATGTATTATCTACTTCAGCAAAGGTCTAAAAACCAGCCACTGCCCTCTTTTACTCTGCCATGAGAGCGTTTGACTGACAGGCACCCTACTGTTGCCAACTCAGCAACTTTCTTTCTATATTTACCAACATTTCAGACGAAAAAAAAAGAAAGAAAAATTGGTATCGGCAGGTTAGGTTCTTTAAAAATGGGTAATCTGAGATCGGTAAGGAAGCTGCAATCGGTGCACCACTACTTCTAAATAATCTAGACAGAAGATTGGCAGTAATTTTTTACACATAAAAGTCTAATGATGTGGAAAAAAATAAAATAAAACTACTCTCTCCAGGTGTTTCCCCTGCAAATTTACCTAAGGTAACTAGCTACAGGAGCAACTTGATTTTTCTTAGAGTCTGAGCCAAATGTTTTACAGACTACATATCAGTATTTTCACTTTCCCTGACATTAGATCAATGAATCATAGATTAAAAAGACTTTTTAAGACCAGAATTTGATGGTAAACGTGTATAATTTGACTGATGTGACAGAGTGTCTTCAGGGTAATGCTATAAAAGAAACATTAGTGAGGTTCAGGTACACTAACACAAACTGATCAAATGTATAGAAAAGTGAGACTTTCAGCTGCTTCCGTTCACTGCCTCTCAGTTTTGCAAAGCCCCTGCAGGGCTCATTCTTTAAAGTAAGCTAGTTTCTAATGAAACACTTGTTGAGATATAAGATTTATTCTGTAAACACATTTGAAACAATTCTGATTAAAACAGGAAGCAAAATTACAAGATGTAGCTGTTATGAACGACACGCCTTAACAGTTGAATAGCAAAAATAAAATAAAAAAAGGTTCTTCCATAAAGTTCTGCATCATGCAACTGATACTTCAGTTTATTTGTTTAACAACTTCCGTATTTGTGTGTGTGTGTGTGTGTGTTTTTTAAAAAAAAAAACATAACTTGAAGAGAAACAACTACAACAAGTCTCTGTATCCCATCTGGGTTGTCACCATGGAGAGCAGAAAGTATAGCCATTTCCAGACCTTCTTCGGTAAGCTGTGTGCAGCTTTTCAGCTCAGTTCGTCCCCTGATTGACCTCTGGGTGGTTACGCAACTTCTGGGGTCGTTTAGTTTTCAACCTACATAGGAAGTGTGTATGTGTGTGTGTGGCTGCTGTCAGGACAACTGCCTCTTGTTTTTTATTTTTGTTGGGTTTTTTTTGTTGAAGGTGGCAGTAGTAATTTTATTGGTTTTATGTTGGATGTACATTGGAATGTAGAGGGGGAACTTTTGTTTTGTTCCGCGCGGCATGTGTTGCCCGGAGAGCTTTGACTGGCGCATTTGGAGTCAGGTGGGTCATGCGGGCTGGAGAGACTGTAAGAAGATTAGACTTTATTCCTCTGGAGTTGATGCAGCTAATGAGGTACAGTTTTGTTGTATGTATCTTTTGTTATGTTGTGCCATTTGTTGTGAACTGACTTAGGTTTGTGTTACCCTTTTTTTGTAGTTCTGACGGCATTTTTTGAGGACCTTAAAGAACGTGTCTGAAATAAATGGCTGTAGAAAATCAAGAACTGCGTTAAGTTTAATTGAACTCGAGAGGAGTAACAGTGTGTGTGTTTGAAAGCTGGATTTGGGAGAGGGATAAGGGTTAAACACAGCGAAAGGAAGTCACCAGTGGGGCCACGGGACGGACAGACTGAACTGAGTTCGGAGGATGTGAGAGGTAGAAGGCCTCATGTGCAAACATAGCCGCCCTGGCAGAGTACTTCTGAAGCTTGCAAGTCTGCTTGAAGTTCGTTTTATGAAAAGGAAGAGTTTTTCCACAATGAAATTATGCCAGAGAGTTTTCTTATTCCTCCAGAATTTTTTTTATAAACTATGTGTAACCATTTAGTCTATTAAATTGTAAGAGCTTGGTCAAAATCACCCCATGTGTGTCTCTCATTCACGTCTCCTCTACATTCTGGTCTCAACATTACTCTTTGACCTCGGTGGGTGCGGGGCTCACTTGAGACTGTCTGATAGAAAACCACAAACCTGCTGTAAGGAAGACAAGAATCACTAAGTTTAGAGAACAGGCTTTCAGCCCACAGGCATGTTGCTTTATAAGTTATGAAACATCACCTTCGTCTGGCGGTGGGAACCAGACCGAAGCTACTCGATTAGAGGATGATTTAAGATGTCGAGTTCACCTTTGATGGAGTTTAGCTGTAAATTCACAGAAACTGATTTTCTTGTTTTCTTTAAACTTTTGCCTCATGCTCATTATCAGGGTGAATTGAGCCAAGGGAAATGAATAAGCAGATTTTCAAAGCCTGTTATCGCAAATAATGTTTCTATAAACTTTTCTTGCGGGTCAAAAGTGACCCACTACCATGTGTAGCTGTAGAAAAAATACCCCAAACAATCTTTTTACGACTTGAAATTTGATGACTTTTCCTAAATTGACCCAGTCATTAGAAAAAGTGATACTTAGTTTTTTGTTTTTATTTCCATGTGGGCTGTACACCACTGGGGTACAAGGATTGTCTTATGGGTCATTTTGGACCCGTGAATTATAAAACCATTTAAACACCAGAAGAAGAGTTCGAAGGTCACACACAAACTCTCTCTAATACACACACACACCACCCCACACACACCTGCACATGCCCACCCACGCACACACACATATCAAAGAAACTGGATTGATGCAGGAATTGAACTTGCATTTGACCTATACCTGTACTCTCAATCTGCAGCTAACCCCTCACTTCACATCTTCATGATATGAAGATTTTCTTGAGCATCTTGTCTTGAACATTTTGTGTTCAGCGTAGGATGTTCATCTTATGTTCAACGTGGGGAGATAAGCATAGCATGCTCTTCAACTTATGTTGAAGATGTTCAACAAAAGATCATCTTATAAGTTCAACATCTTATATTGAACAGAAGATGTTCTTTTGTTACATAATAAGAGCTTATGTTAAATTGTAAATTGTTCAAAAAATCAAGCCACCTTTTTTTTTTTATTGTTACAAGAGGTATTTTTTATAATTCACTTCCTAAATAAATATAAAGGAATTAACCGCTGACTAAAAAGTTACAAATTATTGACTTTTCGTCTCTTTCAGTATAACCAATTCAGAAGTAATAACTTCACATTTCTATAATTACAATAATAAACCTTTAACTGTGTAAAGGAAAACTGCTACAACACTTGCTTTGTGGTAAAAAGAACAAAACTGCGTAATACTGTTGATCGCTTTTTTTTGTACCGTGTAACAAAAATACATGATAACAAATGAATTAAATTGAGATGAATTGATAAATATCAGATTGTTTCATCATGCAAAAATAGATTTTGGATTTAAAATTCAATTAATCTGCTTTATTTTGGGGCTTTAGTTAGGGTGGGTCATTTTTGTTAGGGTGAGTCAAAAATGACCCACCCTAACATTTTCTTTACTCCCCGTAGGACAGTGGAGTAAACAAAATGTTAGGATCGCACGAGAGTTAAATATAAAACATTACTAAGTCCAGCCTAAAATCTCCAGCTCTGCCAAACCTCTGGGATATGGTGTGTGAGAAATAGGAGTAAGTGGGAATTTTGCAAAGGAAGTGACGAATATTTAAAATCAAAAAGTATTCAAACATATGTTTTTTTTTCTGAAACACAGGGCTTCAAGAGTTAGCCAAAAAAAAAAGGAAGAAAAAAAATAGGCTTAACTGGGTATTTAATGAATTTAATCTGTGAATAAATGCAGCTGTTCTGCGAAGGCCTCAGAGGTTTGTTAGAAAACATGTGAGCAAAGAGAATCGTTAAGATGAAGAACATCAGATGGATCAGTGACACTGGTCTGGAGAAGTTTAAATCAAGGTTGCTTGTAAAACAACGGCCAGAGCTTTAAATTTCACAGAGCTGTGCAAATAATGGTCCATCTAAAAATGGAAGAGAACCACATAACTGCAAAGCTACCAAGATGTGGTGATCCAGCTAAATGAGATGATGTCAGTAGCAAAAGATGGTTCATCTTACCATTTAGGTAAAACATCAAACACAAGAGGACAATAAAAAAAAAACACACACACAGGGAAGCTTTAAACTTCAGGATCTCCGAGGCCAAAATAACAAACAAAACACTTTCTAGAAGTGAAATTAAAAGGTATAAATCCTGAGCTCTTTGGCTATACGCAAAACGGGAGGAAAACGGTTTAATAATGGCACAGGACCCCAAACCAGCTTCCACTGTGAATCACTATTTTAATCATTCACTTAATTCCCCACAATATTGCTCACATAAAGATCACTTAAGTCTCCACAGACAACAGCCAGCACACAGATGAAGGCCCAGGGAAGAAGGACCGCCGGCATGGAGCTCTTTATGGAGTGACCGATGAACTCCAACACATTTCACCTGAAGAAACACGAACAGAGCCCCTAGAGGTCAGTGACCGCAACAGTTGTGTAAAGGTTTCGATATGACCTCTTGTTAACAAAGTGAAAACATATAGGTATCTGGATGAGTGCAGCGTTGCCTATCTCAGTGATAAGAATTTCCTAAATGCACTCTTGAATGAGGATGAGCGGGATAATAAATATTGCAAAAATACTTAGTCAACAAATAAAAATTAAAAGAGCAAAACGTGTGCAGTTTTGTCTGTTTGTTTGTTCTTGTTTTTGGTACATTGACAATGTGTTCAACAGCTAAACAAAAGTAGGCAAAGCCATCCTCACCAGATCCTTTAACCGCAACTGATTTGCCAAAATCACCCATTAAGGGACGGAGGAGAAAACAAAACAATAAGAGAGCGTGTTGTGGAACCTGTACGGCATAAAAGGGAAGTTTCCCTGTACAATTCAGTTTTCCTTTCAATTATTTAAATGTAATAAATTGGTTAACTTGATGAGGATGGTTGAATGGAGATTGCAGTAACAGTGCAGTTACACCTTTGATATGGTTTACAAACACGTGTTTCCAATTAAAGTTACATGTTCAATCTGGTTCCTGTTTGGGAGCTCTGGCTTTTTGTTACAAACTTTCAAAGCGACCAAAGGCATCCTGTTTTTAGAAAAACAGACTAGAACCAGCATGTAAACATCTGATACAACAACTGGGGAGAAAAACAAAAAAAGTCATTGTCGTACATTTATAAATGACTGGGCTGCAACCACATTATGACAGATCAGACTGTGAATGTTGACTTGGGTGTCAAACAACTCTAGCTTAAAGCTTCTTGTCTTGGATGACGGTCGGGACTTCGTGTGGCATTCTTCAGCACGTTTTTCACCAATCTAACATTTACGGAAGAGTGGCAAGCAGAAGGCCATTGTTGAGGTGAAACCACAGGATCCAGTGTTAACTTTGCCACAAACTGTGCAGAGGAGGCTGTCGGATATACATATGAAAGAAGGTGATCTGGTCTGAGCATACAGGACTGGAGTTAGACTTTGTTGCCTATATCGAAGGCTTCATACTTGATGGAAAATGATCGAATTGACGAGACTGAAATGTTTTTCTCCACTGAAGTTGCAATGAAAGAAGCAAATAAAGCTGGTGGAGACAGGATATGTATCATTTTCAATGACTTTCATTTTACCATGTTGGTCAATCAAAAAAAAAAAAAAAGAACATCCCAATTAAATGGGAAGTACAATAACACTTGTTCTTGTGCTTTACTCTTTAACCTTTAAAAACTGAAATGCTTTTGCAAAGCGCTGTGTTTATAATCCCCTGGGTGACGAAAGTAACTATTAAATCTAATTTACACTTGGAAACAATAAAGTAATTGTGGTTTGGACTGAACTGAACTCAAGTGAACTTTCACGTAGCTTGTTTGCTATGCAAACATCACGGCCATGGAGCCGGAGCTCGTTCAGACATAAAACTAAAGGTCACGCATGCTGCAAACCCCGCACGTGTGTCATTGTGTGCCAAAGAACAGGAAATTATAACTTAATTAACCTTTGACAAAAAAAAAATAGCGAGCTTAACACGCACACGCAGGCACACAAACATTTCTTCAAAGAACCATTTTATCCTCAGTATCACTCACCAGCTCTAATGTATTTTATAAATTTGACTGGGAATGTTCAGGATGGCAGCTATGTGGTATGCAGTGAAGGCTCTGGGTCATGTTTGTTGTGTGACTTCAGGAAAATTAGTACAATTATTATTTTTTTTGGCTTGAAATCACAAATTGTACTTAGCTTTGATGCCCTTTCAGCTGGCACTTAAAGAATACTTCATTTGAGCCTTCACCAGGCTGGGTGGTCTGTCCTGAACATTGCCATTGCTCTTTATCTTGTTTGACTGATTGTTTCTTTTTTGTTTTTGTTTTGAACAAGAGCTACAAAAAAAAAAAAAGACATTCAGCTCGATATGACTAGGAGGTTTCAAAGTGTTTAGCCATGTTGCAAGGAACCACAGTTGTTTCCCAGTTTTACCAGGAGGAGATACTTGCCAAACTTAAACCACGTGGGTGGAAACTTCCCCCACAAGAAAGCATGGGACGAATTACTTGCCAAGCCAAACCATCACCATATGACTGCAAGATTACAACACATGCATATTTTCCAATAATCATGGGAGATATCATAAAAAAAATAAAATAAAAAACATAAAAAATACAAAGTGAAGTCATCCTTGTTTCTGTGCCATCTATACCAGATGCAGATGTTAAAATTTGGGGTTGGAAGCCAATAACTGATACATGTATTATGTTACAAATGTTCAACTTGAATCGTTTTTTAATTCAGTACATGGAAAATTTTAAGATATCTATCGATCTTATTCATTTATTTATTTATGGAGCATGCAAAGCAAACAAACAAACAAAAAAGTTAAGAATTAGATGCAAAAATATTTAAGATCCATTTATTATGTAGGACATGTTTGAGGTCCATATTCTGGTACCAGTAGAGGATTTTTTTTCTCAAAACAAAAGTTACATTTTTTTTTTTAATAAATCTTTTAACCCTACTTTAATGAAATATTATTTTATATAATAATAAGAGTCCTGTGCAACTGCACAAAACAAATACCGTCAGAAATATCAAAGACGCTTCAGGAAGCGAGAGTACGTAAACTATTGTCATACAGCTGATGATATATGGTGAAGTAAAGTGAGCCCACATGTCATTTCAAGAGGCCAGCTTCAACTTTCCGTTTCCTCATATAGTGACAAAGCCATACTTAGCCACATGCAGGTGTGGTTTTGGCAGAAGTTCGGAGCTGGCAGGTGTGTTTGCTGCTACAAAGTGATAATGACTATGATTACAGCCCAGGTGAAACAGGCATGCAGGAGGCCTGGGCGGAGACCGAAAGAACGTGGTAATCCTTTAACCAGGACGTGTGCAACTGGGTTTTCTGCCCCCCCTCCCCCCCCTCCCAATGGTTGTGGAGCCACAGACACACCAGCATTCACACATATGAACGCACAAAGTGAAAAAGAGAGAGATACACAAATAGAAACCCACAACGTGTATCCTAGTAACCTCAGGTGGTATCTGTGTCGACTGGGGATTCCTTAAATTCTTTCTATTTGTTAAATGCTAGAATAACGAGAGATATCGTTTAAATATTTTTTTTGTTACGTTTTTCTAGGAACAGTTTGAGAAAGTCCAAATTATGGTACAATGGCATCACAGTTTGAACATTAACCATCTGAGTTCATTTGAACTCAGATCTCTGGATGTATTTTAAGACAACAGTGTGACATGACTGGAAAGTCAGAAAGCATCCGCCAATACATCTGGAACAGAACCGTGAAAATCCTCCGTTCTATTTGATTTACGGGTATAATTTCTGCTGCTTCCATACCCTCAGCTTTTGAGAAACAATTGCTTGCTGGAGGTCTGGACTCTGCTGAAGTACTAAATGATTGGATCTGATTTTACCCAATTGTTACTATTTAGCCTTGACGGTACCAGTTTGGTCATGAAGGAATCTACGCTATGAAGCTTACCGAAAATTGCGTGAGCTATTAACAACCATGCTCCACTGCAAAGAGAGAAACTCCGACTTTAGCTGCTCAATATTTGGGAGCGTGGCCGACACCGACTGAATGGCTTCGATCACTTCCTTTGACGCGATTGCCAAACTGCAAGCATAGGCAGACTTCAATTCAAAAACAGCAGAGGTGTACAAGTGGTGCTGCGACCAGACTTGTCTTTGGGACCTGCTGGATGACAGGGGCTGAGGAGAGAGACTTTTATCATGGTAAAATCCTACCCTCTCATCAGGCTCCCGCAAGTGGTTCATTCCTTCCATCCCGTCCTTTATGAAGGAAATTAAGCATTTTTGGGACAAGCCAGAGTGGAGATTACTAGATTACCCCAGCTAGAAAGAGAAAGCAGTGATAATTCGGGGGTTTCTAACCACTAGGTGGTTGGGCTTTCAAAATTCTTGTGACCTCCAGCAGAAGTGCTGCTTCTTTCTCCATGAGGCAGGAGCAACACTTTGTGAGTAAAATGCAGCACCTCATGGCCTCCAATTACCAAAAACACTTACAGGTCGGTTACTCACTCTGTAAAGAATCTGAACCTCGTGACCCTCCTTTCAACTTTCTAAGCAGAGCTGCTCCAGGAAGTAAAAGTACCTCGAATCTTTTGCATTTGGGAATAGATTTGTGTCATTACTGATATCTCCAGAGGTGTACGTGGTCCATTCCAGCATGTGAGCAGCTGTTTTGGTAGAAACCATCACTGCCCACTCGTCTTCTATTATTACACGTGCAGGACATCTACTGTATTAGACAGTGGAAAGCCTTTTTCGCCTGTAAAATACGTTTAACTGTAATTTTAGCATGCCACATATGCTTTGGTAAACCACAAATTGGACAACATTCTCTGATAAAGAGGTTTAGAAAAGGCTTGTTGGGATGCGGCAAACAGTAAAGCCCCTTTTCCCTTCATTGGATTTACCTGTGGTGTTAGAGGGCCTCACTGGATCAACCCATTGGTTTAATTGATGGAGCACTCTCCATGAAAACTATCCTGCTGCTGGCTCTGGGCTCAGGAAAAAAAAAAAAAAAGTCAGGCTCTGTCTGTGTACGAATCATATTTACGGTTTTCTCAAGGTCACAGAAGAGCAATAATATGCCCTAAGAGCCTCTTTTGTACCAAAGGTTAAGGAGACCTGTTACAGATGCAGTTCACTTGGCGTTTCACTCCTTCCATTTGTCATTTATGCTGAGAGATGGTTCAGTTTTCTTTTGTTCAGTGAGAATTTTCTATATGCAGTATGCATTTTCAAAAAAAGATAGCCAGGTTGACCCTGGTAACCAAATGACATGTTCTGTCCTGATCCCTTTTATTTTCTTATTTTCTGCTTCTTTACCATCTGGGAGGAATCCATTACAGATTACAACACCTCCTAGGGTGCTGTAATCAGAAACAGCAGATGTGTCTGCACGTGCACACAAAAACAAACTTGATTCTCGTAATGCTTGCTCGGGCTGTTTCTAATCTTCCTGCATGGTCATTTGATCCATCACCCACAATCTTTTATTTCTTATTTATTTATTTTTTTTCCCAGAAATGTTACAACTCAAAAGCATGCATATTCTAAATGTTAATTTTTTTACATAGCTTTGGAAACACTAAGAATGCTTTTGCATGTTTGGAAAACAAAAGTACACTTAAAAACTCTTATGGGCGAAAGTATTTACTCGAACCTGGTGCTTTAAGCTGCAATGTTTCAGAGGCTAACACAAATGAGGCTGCATGATAAGCAGAAACTGTAGCAGCGATAAGCAATACAATGTTTTTCCTACCACCCATTTGGTAATGATGAAGATTGAAATGATTCATTCACGTACTACATAGATATTTGTCTTTTTTTCTTCTCTTTTCATTTTATCAGCCTACTTTTTTGGTGTGTGTTTTCAGTCACTTTGCCTTTAAACTGGAGTTCGCCTGGAGCGATTTTAACCATGCTCTTAGCTTTGTTTTGTTTTCAGCCTGACCAAAACACTTTCTCGCCCAGACTGACATTTCTGTGCTTTTATTATTAGTCATGATATAGTTTATGCTTGTGAACATTACTTTAAGTTGTTTGTGATGCACTTACACTAAAACAAAACATCTTCTTTTTTTTTCTTTTGAATAAGGGATTTGGGTGGAGTGGTGGTGGAAATTGTAATAAAATCTTTTCCCTTGAGATCTGCAATTGACATTCGGGTCTAACAGTTGCTTGTCGTTTTGGGTATTTCACCTTTACAATGCAGCTTGAATTGCTTGTAAAACTGTTTTATTTAACTACCACTTTGCTTTATTTAGGTGCCAAAATTGTCTGCTTAAATGTAGGAAAAAGGAAAAGTTGGACGAAAATCCTGTGACCAGATACGGTCACAGGATTTAACAAAACTGACATTGTCCTCCTCTGTTTGTGGCGTGAATTTGCTGAGTCTTAGAAATGACAAGACCCAGTCGGATTTTCAGCATTTTTTTGCACACGTTATACTTTTCTACTTAAACTTTAGTAAAAACAAAATAGGCCAACAAGTGTAAACAATATCAAAAAAACTCTCTCTCTCTCTCTCTCTCTCTCTCTCTCTCTCTATATATATATATATATATATATATATATATATATATATATATATATATATATATATATATATATATATATATATATATATGCAATGTCTTGAGTCCTGAGTTTTGCATTTTGAGAAGATCACACTCAAAACAAGAAGTATGAATAAAATGTGGTTGATTAACATAATACAAATCCAAGTCTCAGCAAATACTGCAATCTATTCTTAGACACTAAATTCTTTTATTAAGAAATTCATGGAAAGACAAATAAACAGAAAACACCTAGTAAGATTGAAACTGGTGTAAAATTTTTTTTTAGATAGTAAGGCATTACAATATACACTTTCACCCTGATATTAAAAGCTACGGTACAGAAAAAAAAAATGTGTATCTACATACATATATATTTCCCACACACAAGAATGAGGTCACAAGTATACATGTCAAAGTGTTGCTATTCATTTTGCATTGTGTAATATTTTGTGACATACAACAGGCCGCACTGCTATGTATTATCCTCATGTGGCTGTTGGCATGTTTTTACAGTTACTGAGTGAACCTGAACTTCATCTACACAAACAGACTGAGCTGAAACACTGTTGTTCTCATTCTGACCAATTGATAGATTTATACCTAATTTTTTCACCTAAGACAAACAAGGAAACAAGAAGCTAATAATTGCTTTGGATGCCGGTCAGGTTGCAACGTTTTTCTCTTGTTAGTGGCTGATTTATTTTTCTTTTTTTGCATCGGAACAAACGAGTCTGTATTCCAGTGCCGGCCGGGGTCCAACTGGCCACATAGTTTATACAACCAGACTCAAACACTTAACATAATGGATGAATCGGATTTACCATTCCAGCCAGTCAGTTGTTTGGCACTTGTTGTCATGGAAAATCTCTTGGAGGTGGGTTAGCTCTCCAAGCGTGAATTATTATTATTACTATTATTGTTTTGCCTAATAATCAAGAGGATCAAGTTTAGCATATGGCTCCGATTCATGTTTTCTGAAACCATCATCGTCTACAGATGTCTTACACTCGCAGCTAGACTTTAGCCCCCACAAGTAACACAAACACTCAGTTGCGGATGTGCATGCCGCTCTTTATCTCTTGTGTTTGGTTCATGCACAAGACACACAAATCGCAGTTTCTCACAGTCTCGTCTTGCTGTTGTTTGACTTACTCCGTGGCTTCTGACCCCAGCTTGGCTGAGTTGGACAGACTCTTGGCCCCGGCTGCTGCTCCAACTGGTCCATCTCCAGCGTAACCCTGCCGGACCCCAAGTGTGTACATGTGTGCTTGCATGTCTCGACACATAGAGTCATTTGTTTCCAGTGTCCTAATAGTTCCACAAAAAACAAATAAAATAAAAAACATCCAGAATTCCCCTTGTTTTTGAATGCTTTGCTAGTCCCTTTTTGGTGGTACTCGTTTCCTGTTTTCCTTCTTTTTGGTTGTTTTTCTGAAATCTGAATAATTCAATTAGCAGCCTGACTTGATTTGATTTTTTTTTTTATCTGTGAAAACATCCAAACACATTCATGGGGTTTTATTATCACTGGAGTTATATTTGTATCAATAAAAATATTTCGAACAGCAGTACAGACGCTTCAAGATCTGGTTTTGATAGCATTTTGTGTTAGTGGTTTCATACCATTTTCTGATTTTCATTTGTGCAAATGTTCATTAGCATGGATGGTATTTATTACATTTCACAATTGTGTTCTAGTTTGTGTTGGTCTATGACATAAGATCCCAATAAAATACATTAAGTTTGAGGTTGCGAAATTACAAAATGTGAGAGATTTTTTTTTTCTTTTTCCCTTTCTCACTGTGCAACTCTCTGAAGGCCTCAATCCCTCTCTGTCACTTCCTCCTAAAGCCTTTGATAAGGAAGTAGACAGACTTTCTTTTTTTGGATCTTTCTGCTGACCGCAGCCCGAAAGACGGCAGAAGGAGGGACAGGTATGTGTTATATCTAGAGCTGTGAGTACATGCTTGTGCGGGGAAGTTAATCAGCTTTTTGTAGATGGGCTAATATCCTTATACTAGCTGAGATGGGTGGGGCTATATTTAGAGACTCACTCCCTCTTAACAGGGATAACACTGGTTCTCCCATCTTCTCTGCTTAAACTCATCAAGAAGCCTCTGTAAGGAAAGATGAAACCGAAGCAAATCCAGAAATTATTTTTTTTAGGTGAGCTCAGAGAAAAAAAAAAAAAAAAAAATTGGTGTAGCTGTAAAACACTAAGTAGAATCATTATTATTTAGAGATAAAGACAAGAAAAAAAATAGATCCTGATGATGAAAGAGGCTAAAAGACACATTTATTTCAACTTCAGCAGGGAAAGTGACATCTGGAGGTCAAGGCTTGCAGGCATTAGATGATGCAGACCTGGATCCGATCCACTCAGCAGGCCAACATGTGTTCTTGGAGGCCAAGGCTCTGCTGGTAGTAAGGTCTTAGCATAAACGTGCCATCCACCTGCTGTTTGCGATTCAGTCGAAGCCAAGGAAGTTGGCAAACGGCATCATGACGCCTGCTGACGCTCGTCCGTGACGTCTTCTGGAGGGGAAATCCTTCACGTTCAGCTGTCGGTGGCTGGCAGTGAAAGTGGGGATTTTGTGGGCACCTGAGAGCGTTGACTTAATGTGGCCTTTTCTATGAGCAACCAAGTTCTACAAATAAGAGCAATTCAAAAGGGGGAAGGAAAAAAAACACAAAAACTTTAGATGAAACAAGTCATTTTTGATGTTTTTGTTTTTTTTATTGATCAAGTTAATCAACTTGACACCTGAACAGCTGTCAGATCATCATCATCATCGTTCCATCTGAATGGTACAAATCCACAACACCTGTGTGCGAGCACGCGCGCACACACACACACACACACACACACACACACACACACACACACGAACAGAACAGAACAAAACAAAACATGTACCTTAACTCCGTAAAACCTCCATTCAGCTGTACTGCTTTTCATCAGCTGAAGTAAAAGTTACACAAAAACCATACATCACAAGGCCTGCTACACCAACCCCGACACGTTCTGTACAAAAATAGAGATCACCACATATAAAAAATAGGAGTTCTGGCATGTTTTGGAAAATTTGCTGAGTGCTTTTTTAAAATTTTGAATGTATGCACCTGTGTTGCTTTCATGACAAATCCAGCACAGGAAAAAAGCCAGTTGTTGCCGTTGAAATACCCGCGTCGCTGAGCGTGCTGCGCGCTTTTTCCACTCATCGAACGTCCTCTTCATCAGCTAAACCCCTCAAATCCTGACTCGTCTTTGTCTTTTTCAGTGCATTCATATGTCATGGGGCCATTGTAATCTTAGTTTTACCTCAGTTCATCGGGTTAAGTCAGTGGAAAAACAAGCCAGGAGGCAAAAATGGTCTCCTGGAGAAAACATAAACATACACTTAAAAGGAAACAGGATTGTTCCTTTAATTAGGAATTTATTTTTTTACCTCTCTACTTAGCAGTGAAGTTTATGAAGTTGCTAGTTTACATACGCAGAGCATTTCTTCAAATCCTGCTCTCGATCTTTGCAAGATCCCCTATGATCTGTCTGTCTATTATTATGTTGGCAAACCCTATAAACCAGGCAGAATCTTGCTTTTTCAGCAGTTTTTTTTCCCTACATTGGTTCTTTGATATTTAACAATATGCTTCAGTGTAACTATTGTTTGCTAGTAGCAGAACAACTGCACTACCTTAATGCAACTACTGCACTGAATTTGCCTTTTTTGTAATGGGCTGGTTTTATTTAGAGAGGCATTTCTGCTTATAATCCAGGCTGTATTCAATGGTAGCTGTATTGCCAAAAAGAGACTGACGCATTACGAAATTTGTAACAGATTTTTCAAATATGAATTTGTAGTTGGTCTTCGAGACACCGTTTTAGTGCGACAGTGCCAGTTACAAATCTGCAAACAATTCAGGTAAAGAATGACTCAAAGGAATATGTTGCATACGGCTGAATAGGTGCAGTTCCTTCCACTTTGCTGTCTAGCTAGGAACATTTTTGCCTAACTTGTTCCACTGATTGATTTGAAAAATTTGTTGTTTTTTTGTATTTTCTGCATGCAGATTGTTCCTGAGGGCCAGATGTACTGAGATGATCAAGTGCAACAAATGTCAATGGTAAAAAAAAAAAAAAAAGTTAAATACTTGTAGTCGTTTACTGCTAAATATTGAGGGGGGGAAAATGTTTTAAATACGATTGGATAAATTCACAATGTTTTCACAACTTTCCAGTGTAATTTTATATTGCTTTATCTCCTGTTAAATCATGCATGGAAAGTGTATTGTGTTATTTAGTTTCAGATCTTTTGCTTGACTGCTTTTTTTTATTTTTTATTTTTAATTTTGGTTATCCAGCTGTACCTTTACATATATGTAAACATTCACTGTTATTTACTTTTTGCATCGTAAAAAATACCACCATGTTGACTTATTTAAATGCATTCTCATCACAGAGCAAAAACAAGAGAAGTGCACTGATGAAACTTGCACACAATGGGCATGTATTCCTTATGTTACCATTTTATGTCTCTTAGAAAGCAATTAAATCATCCCCCTTTTGTTTACATGCATTAATCCACTTTCATTTTAATTTAGATTCTTATTATGTTGTCTCATGTTTGCTGTTTTGCATCCAAGCCTCTGTCTTTCGGCTATCGTTTATTGAAATCTATTTTTACTAAGATGTTGATCCCCATCCCCCCCCACAAGCGACTTCTACAGAAAATGAGATTATGATGTTACTTCCTCTTTGGTAATCACAACACAATTGGACTGCAGAAGTGCTGATGAGCAGAGTGTTCAGAAACTCCTTGTTTAAAAAAAAAAAAAAAAAAAAAAAGGTTGCTCCAAAAGCTCCCTCAGTGTAAGAGACCTGACTCAGCATTGAGAATTTTTTTTTTCAATTCCATAAATACATTCAGTATCATGTTAAGGACAAGATACTTTTCTATAGTAATGAATCCTAAAAATGCTTTTTTTTTCCATTTTAGGCTTGGTATAGGCACTTTAAAATTATTCCTGTACAGAAATAAAACATGCATTGTTTTGTTGTTTCTTTTTTTTTTTACTGCATGAACTTTAGAAAACTTGAGCATTAAAGCAGATCTTTGGATTTGTAAACAGTACCCAGTTCCTCTTTTTTTTTTGCATTGCTTGCGTAAAGACTCTTACACACACAAACAGACACACTCGCATGCACACCCACACACACACATCAACACATGCACAGAGCAGAAGAAACCATGTGAATGAATCCATATTTTCACCAGGCTGCTCTGGTGCATGTAAGGTGAATATTCTGGGTTTTTAATGCTCAGAGTGTGCATGTAACTTCCTGTAAGCTGTGGAAAATTAACAAAGTTATCATATCTTGGAGGGCTTCGTGGCTCAGCAGACATTTGATCTACCAAACCCACAAACCAATCAGTTTTAAGTCCTCTCTCTCTCTCTCTCTCTCTCTGTGTGCGCCCTGACACAGGGAACAGCTTCGTTTCATGCTAAAAACAAGAAGATGCATTCTTTTCATGCAGACACGAGTTCCACGAAACTACATGGGCATCCAGAAAGTTTAGTTACAGGGCATCCAGGTGGAATACCAGGAGTGTTGCAAAGGAGTAAAGTACTGCTGGGAAGGTGAAAGTGGACAAGGGTAGATCGGCTGAACCTGCGCTACATAGTAGTTGCTGAAGTTGCCGTCTGACACGTAAGGAGCCGGCTGGTAGAAGCAGGTTACGTTGGCAGCGTTGAGAATGGCGTTCTGCTCGGCCAGGACTCGAAGCGCCAGCGACGAGATGAGGCCGAGCGTCTGACGCCTCTCGTGTCCCATCAAGCACACCGTGCTCTCCCTGACCACGTCGTACAGCGTGGCCAAATAGTCATACTTCCTCTCCTCCAGGTCCACGAAGTGGTTCTGCAGGTAGGACTCCAGCTTCCTCCGCTGCTCACCCACGTCGGGGAAATCTATGAAGAAGCGGGAGCACATGTACCGCTGCAGCAGCTTCATCTCCGCGTCGGACGCCGCGCGGAAGCCTCGCACCAGCAGGTGGCAGTACTTGAGGAGGCCGCCGCCCCGGATCTCCTCGGGGCTCCGGGTGCAGATGAGCCGCCTCCGCAGGTGATCGAGTGCGGTGGGGAAGTCGCCGTAGACGCTCTCGCCGATGATCGTCGGATGGAAGGTGGCGGCCATGGGGTGCTCGGAGCACTCGTAGAAGAGGAGGAGCGAGTCCAGGCGGATCTGGAAGGAGTCCACGCTGAACTCGAACTGCCGGCGGAGAGAGTCCACGAACTTCAGCTCCACGTTTTTGCCGTGGTTGTTGGAGAGCGAGATAAGACTCCAGCGGTCTGAGTCATTGCAAACCTTCACCATCTTCTGAACATAAGCCTCCTGGAAACAAAGAGATTGGGACTAATCAGCCGTTGACACAGATGGAGAATATTGATCTTGGCACCTTTATTGGGTCACTGAGGTCATAGTGAAAAAAAAAAAAGACAATTCAAACCAGTGCCTTTAATCTTACTTAAATAACAATGAAAGTGTAAATTAATAAAAATCCTCTGATGTTAGTAACTTAATATTAGGCTGCTTACCAATATTTTAAGGTTTCAACACACTGATTTTATTTAAAGTAATTTTATGACCCTATGCAACATTGCCCCTTCTCCTTGCTGGGCACTGCTGGTCAGATGACTGAAAAAAGGCTACTACTACTACTACTACTACTACACTTGTCTGAGACTTAAAAATAAGACAAATTGAGCTGCTTAGAACTACTTTGGATTGTAAAAATCACTAGTAGAAAAAAATTGAAAAGATATAATTGTTAAGCTACAGGAGGTATAAATGGATTGTCGGACATTTGGCCCTGGATTGGCAAAGATGTTTAATGTTCTGCATGATTATTTGAAAACCGCTATTAAATTTATAGCACGTTTTATGATCATGTTCGCTCAAGTTTTATACATTACTTTAAAATAAATGGAAAACTGTAATAAATAATGGTACTTTTTTTTTTAAGTATTCCAACCAAGCGTGGCTTTTGGTTTTAATAAAATCAATTCTCAAGGTACACATTACAAAATGTCTTGAAATATTTGAAAACCATCCACCTTCCTTTAATCCATCCCAGAGGCCCACTAACCCGTCTTCCTCTCTTGTACTCCCCTTCACAGCTGCAATGTAGTTTCAGCCATTGCAGTAGTCCAAACGTTTCTCCCCAGCTGCTATTACTGACTCATATAGGTTCATGTTTGTGTTTATGGTTTTGTCAATCATAAGTTTTGTAGGAGAAGAAATTGATGAACTTTTGGTTGTTGACAGCTTCAGCAACTCCACATTAATTCTGTTTGTGCAGCTAAAAATCTTAGTCATGATGTTCTGACGATCACACCTGTTGGTGGGCCATTAGTAGCCAGGGTAGTCCTTGATATCCAGGTAACTGAGGGCCGAATGATTAATGTAGCGCTGGCTCCAATTGGATTAGACAGAATCCTGTCTGAACTGGAAATCAACCACCCCCCCCCTCCACTTCTTTTTTTTCTTTTTTTTAATGTGCAGGCTTCTAGTTTAGGCCAAACTCAACCCTATACTTTGGTGAGGCCTACTCAAATACAATTTAGGGGTATTACGTTCAAAAGCTTAGATTTTCCAGGATCTCTTTTTTTTTTCTTGAAAAGCTGAAAAGTTCTGGTTTTCCACAAGTTCTACTTTGCAAGAGCTGATGTGTAATTAATTACCTTTAAGGTCAGAGGTGTGATCTTCTGTTTATTGACCCCTTCAGGCAGGAAGTCCAGAAGTGAGTCCAGGACCAACTCTTTTACTAACTGAAACTCCAACTCTCCCTTCAGGTCCGCGCAGAATATTAAGTCCAAATCTTTCCATCCCAGACCGCTGTCCTCATGCAAGACGTAGCTGGCCGCGGATCCGTTCAGACGCACCTCCCGGACGTGTATCCGCTTCTCCTCCATGCGGCTACGGACAACATTGACGATGTCCCGCGGCTTCACCTCCAGAGTGGGGAAGCTCCACCGGCCGTGGATGGGTATTGAGCCCGTGAGGATGGCGTCCAGCCGCTGCACTTGCTCCCAGTTGAGCACGCTGAGGCCGACGCTCTCCGCGTCCGCGCAGCTGTTGCCAGCTACGTTCTCAACGCTTTCGTCCATGCCGATGGTGATGGCGAGAGGTAGAGTGCTGGGTGTAAGCGGTAAAATGTGACTCTAGACTCCGCCGGAGCTGTGACATCAGAGAGCCTCGGAGCTGAGGACGATCATAACAGATGGATGGCAGGAAAAAGTTGCAGAGCGGCGATGTCCTTCTTTTTTTTTTTTTTTTACCTCAAGTCTGCATACCTGACAGATTCACAGAGCGTGTCCCTTTTAACAGCTTTAACGCTCCACATCAGAGTAAATAATAACAGCAATAACAATAAAAATAATTCCTTCCTTCCTTCTCAGCCTTTCGCGTCCATTTCGCTGGAAAAAATAAAAAATCCCCCGCCGAAGTTTTACTTCTCTCCTCAGTGTCTCTCAGTTTTACGCACAGATTACTGAACGTCCGTGGTGCGCAGCTGCAACTTTACGCATCGTTTCTTTCCTTTCCTTTTCTTTGTTTTTTAAGGCTTCCAAAGCACACATACTTTCAACAAGCGGTGCAAAGCTGTTTAATCCTTTACATTTTTGGCCCTTTTTGCCGTCTGGTGGTCCTGCGCGAAGCCACAGAGGTCCCACTGCACAGCTGCTGGGGGAGGCTGCAAAACACATAAGCGCTTCCCGTCTGCGGAGCACCTGGGCGGGCCGCGGCTGATTGACAGCTCACACCTACTAATAGCCTTCCACAGCTCGGATGTGTGTCCGAAGATCGAGGCGTGTCTGAGAACAAGGCACCGAGATGTGGTGACACAGAACAGCAGGCCTCAGCAAAAAAAATAAATAAAAATAAACAAGTAAAAAAAAACAAAAAAACAATGAAATAATAAATAAAAGCATAATAACAAAAAGCACAAAAATCTAACTTTTAAACTTTACATTTTGTGCCACTTCCATCCTCTCACTTAACAAAAATGAATTAATGACCACTCTCACCCACTTGTTCTACATTGTGCGTCATAATTAGGGAAATGATAGTTTTATTTCTCGCTTGTTGCGTTTATAATGTGTGAGGATGACAGTGAGTCACGTTCTATGAGTCCAATAGCTCCAGTTGACATCTTTTTTTTTTTTTCCTTTTTATCATACTCGCGGCGGATGAGTTACAAGCCCGATTAAGAGCAATTAACTTTTACACAGTTATTTAAATTAATCTTTGAGTGGCCGAGTCAGCTCATACACGCGCTCTAGTGGTCATCAAAGCAGTTTTTCTAAAACGTTTTAGAAAGTATCACCTCACTCAGTACTGTACTTTTCAAGTATCTCCATGGTGACCTGCTAAAACAACAGAATTAAAAAAACAAACAAACAAAAAAAAAAACTAAACTCGCAAAAACACAAAGGTGTTCCCTATCTGTCAGCACTGGGGAATTTGCTTTAGATAAGCGGGATATTTTTAGTCAAAGGCTGACACTTTCAAGGTTTAAGCTGAAAAAATCTCCTCTGATAAACACTTAAGATATTTCTTACTTGCCTGGCCTGGACCTCGAGGTACAAAATGGCCACCTTGCATTTAGAATTCATCAATAGACACAGAAAATAAACACACACACACACACACACACACACACACACACACACACACACACACACACACACACACACAAAAGACAAACTATTAAACTTCTGCTCTGTGGCGGTTCCTGGATGAAAGGCATTCTGGGACATTGCTTCTTTTGGCACAAACTCTAATATATCTTAATTGTTTGTGCTTTCACAGAGTAAACGTTTTGTTAGGAGTTTTGATGGATATCTGTGCAGTGCAGTAAATGTTTGATCACGTGTTTTATGGACTAAATATTCCTTTTAGAATGTGATTTTATTTAATCGTTCATGTTTATATTACCAACTTCTGTTTGTGAACATGTTGCTTCAGTTAATGCACAAACGAGGAAAACACCACCTTATTATTGCTCTGTGTTACTAATCGTAGTTAATTTGCTTTGTCTTATACCAGAAATTAAAAAAAAAAAAAATAAATAACACCGACTTCTTTTGGAGATAAAGCAAAGACGACACACTCAGTTTGCTGGTTTTTCTAATCAGTTGATTCATTTCCGTCTACCTTGCAGCTAGCTGTGCTGTTTCAATTTAGCCACTTACCACCAGAGTACTTTAGAGTTAAACCATGGTTTTCGGTAACCAGCTTACCAAAAACTTTTCTTTAAATAACAAAAACTTGCAGAAAAGCTGCTGTGTGCACACACTTAACGCTGACATTCTCCTGATGTAATAAATAAATCTAAATAAAGCGTACCAATAAAACGATACGCTTGCAGTGAACTTCTCTGATGCTGCAGCTCCAAGCAGCTCATTGATATGTAGGCGTGTGGGCCAAAGTCTATGCGGGCTAGTTGTCATGCAGAATCCATCAGTGCAAAGCTTGGTGAGTATATTTGCGTCACTGCAGACGAGCCCATTAACCAGCTTATTGCAGATTACCCTCTATGTGCAGTGACACAAAGTTCACGCAGAAATAGATATGCGCATGAGACGCAATGCACGCTCACGTTTAAAATTTAATGGCTTGCTGTTTGTGTAACAACCTTGTTCACAAATCTTAACTGGAAAGTGTCAATTTATCCAGACCTGCATGTTTTGTTGAATTATTCACCAAATGCAAGATCTGACAAAAGCTCACTCACTCAGCGTAGAAGCCATAATGCCATGACTAAGATGTATAATCCATGTGTCTCGAGGCATGTAGGTCAGGCTCATAGCAGCTATTTTCTGTTTCAATTGTACTTGTTTATTCGTTGAGGTGTATGGCAGCCGTTTTCACTTCTTTGTTGTACCTGTCAGTCTGGTCAGTGAGTTCCAATAAGCAGAAGCCGCATCAAAAATAAATACACTTCTGCACATTGCAAACTGTAAACATTAAGTTCTATGCACGCTGACGCTTCACTATTTCCAGAAAGCACACATAGTGCATCTCTTGGTCAGCAGAGAACAGGAGGCCAGTCACAAGCAACATGCTCCCCATTCACCTACTGGCTCAGTGTCAGGCTTAGTGCCTGGCTACTTACCATGAAGCAGATTCCTTCCTGACCTTTGACTCTCCAAGTGGATGACACCAGCTTGGTTCTTGATGTCTGACGACATCAGAGGATTGAAGGGGGATTTTCAGGCAGACCCCTTGTCAGGGTGCCAGAACAAGTACAGAGACGCAAAGTGACGACATGTGAATGTCTTCGGGTGTGCAGAAAGGCAGACTAGGACTTGCTTAGCTTAGCTCTTAGCTTTCTCAATCTTAGATTTTTTTCTAGTTTTGCCTAAAAGCCCCAGTTTCCTCCCGCCGTCCTTTTCCACTAGGACGCTTTTTCATTGTCTGTCTATCCCTGTTTGTACTATCATTACACGTGGAAGTTCATTATAAGATTATAGTGAACTCTTTAGACAAACATGCTTCAGCTATGTTTCCTCCCACCCTCACTCATCTCACTTCCTTAACACCTTCTACTTTTGTCTGGATTTAAATTACCGTGCTGTGCATACGTGCCAGCATTTAATCGTGATCTCAAGCAGTGAAGAAATCTTAATCTACGGCCGAACAACGTTGCAAACTTCTGACAGCTCTTTTTCTTCACTTTCCCTCAGAATTCTCTTGGCGCTACAAGCACGCAAGAGATCTGAAAAAATCAATATTGTGAAATTCTGTCGAGTAAAAATGCCGATAAGAGCCATCGGCATCTCGGCGTAGCAAGATAGCATTCAGAGCTGCAGTGTCCGATGAGCCTATCAGGAGCCAAATACGTTTTCAGATATTTGAGGAACGTTTTAGTTACCGCTTGCATATTATCTAGTCTAAAAGAGATCACACATCAGGACCGAAAACAAATTTGTTTAACTGATCAGTGCTGATCAATGTTCAGCATTCAGGGACTTGGTTGTAGTCTTTTCACGAAGCCCTCCACGTCAGCTTTTATGCCTGTCTGTGTGCTTTGTGGAAGGACTGAGGTGGCAGTGTGAGTGTTTAAGTCAACACCAACTGTTGCATCTCTGAGTAGAGAAGTGAAGTAATCTTTCCCCCTACAATAATTGACTTATAAAAAGCTGTTTTTGCAGGCTTGAATATCAAGATGACCTACTGCCACTGTGAAATGCACCAAGAGAGATCAGCTCTCTTAAACTCAATGGGTAGTTTGTTGATCGGCAGTGATGCTAGAAACAGACCAAGCATTACACTAATGACGTTTTTTTTTTTACTCTTCGAAATTTGAGTTGCCTGATCATTGAATTTCAGCATAGTGCTTTTCATCAACCCCGTTGAATTTGTTGGGGCTGCACAGTGGCACAGTTGGTAGCATTGTTGCCTTGCAGCAAGAATCCCAGTCTGGGGACTCTCTGCATGCAGTTTGACGGTCAGTCATGATCTCTCTAGATTCTCCTTAGGTGTGTGTGTTTGTCCTGTCTGTCTCTGTGTTGCCTTGAGATGGACTGGCGACCTGCCCAGGGTGTACCCCGCTTTTTGCCCCCTCGACCGCTGGTGTCCATCTCTCCAGAGGCGTCCCCTCAGGGACAAATGTGTAAGATAGCAGATCTTGTGTTTCTAAAGTTATGACTGTATTTCTGATCAGTTGACTCATGGCTTAAAAAATGTTTGGAGGAACTGAACTGTTTTGTGAAAGCAGGGAGCGATAGCATCAGTTAGTATCACTTTTGGTAAAAGACATGATAACATACTAACTAATTTTCATTATCTATTTTAATACAAAAAGCAGTTTTCACATAAGATAGCGGTAAATCTCTAAAACTTTATTTGAAGGGGTGCACATAGGACTGACATGATACTGTCGGAAACAAGATATAACAAGTCATGAACATGAATGACTCTTTCCATTTGGTAAATAAGGACACTTTTAATGCAAAGTTGCACTAAAATTTCCATTAAACCTCGCATTAAAAGTCAATTAAAAGTGTCAACTTTGCATTAAACGTGTCATTATTTACCAAATGACACTTTATGACAACAGTCATAAACAGACTCCTTAATATTCATTACAGGCGTTATGTCATGTGTATGACAGTCTCGTGTCAGTCTTATGCATACCCTTTCAAAATAAAGTGTCACCAAAGATTTTACGCTACAAATGGCCCCATTACACAAGGACTGCATACCGTTTATTGGAGACCATGCAGAGAGGAGCTTAAATGTAGATTATTCTTGAAGGTGTTGCTGACAGCCAGCAAATTTACTCTTTAATTTAACGCCACAATAATGCGCAACACAAGCTTGCCAGTTTAAAATAAAAATGTTATAAAAATGCACTCATTCAGGATAGTGGATATTATCAGTCGACACATTTGTGTCTATAAATAAACGGTGTAACTTGCTAGTATTTAACCCAGCAGGCTACATGTTGCAACACATGGTGCAGTGAAACAAGACGTCATTGACACATTAAAGCTTCTAGCTGACATTGCACATAATATACGGGTCCCACGGCCGTATATCAGTGAGCTATAGGGTTGGGGTGTTTGATACTCTCACTGGAAACCAGTCAGACTGACTGAGTTGCTAGAATAACAAATGCTTAGCTGGCAGATCCGTTGATTTCATGGTTGAAGGTTTGGTTCCCGGGGGGTACAACACAGCAAATTTCAATGCAAGACATTGCACAATTTATCAGTTGTGGTGTTAAATGCACACCCGTTTTGGTGTAAGTTGGATCTCATAGGAAGGACCAGCGAAGAGAGAAAGAGGCAGTTTTATTTGAATTGAGAAAGGTTCAAACCACTGGGTAATGCTGTCTTGTTGCTACCCAACACCATGAGTGTCTATTTGGTTAGCTAGATTACTGGGTGTGTTTGCTTTGGCTCGGTGATGGGACAGATGGTTTTCAGGTTAGTCTGAGTGCAGGCCTGGTTTTTCTAGCTGCTATGTGCAGGCAGCTAGATTTATGCACTCAGAGGCAACTTCACCTCTTGTCGTTTATCCCAAAATAACAATGTCATACATTTTTTTCCCCCACTTGTTCTGACATTATCTACAACACAATTTGCAAAATTCCTAATTGCTTCCCCGTCTATGTTTTCTTGTTAGCTATTTTTGTCAGTCTCTGATGAGCCACATGCAGCCTGCTAAGAGGCATAATGAAAGCTGGACTTCAGATGGTTTATGTTAATTTACTCTCCGCGCTGGAGGAAATCTCTCTCATAAGGCTTTTTATAAGAACAGTCTTAATCGTTTTTAAAATGCAACCAGTGTTAGTTTATTGCTTTATTGCTTTTTAACACATTTTGATGAAGAAAATGCATCTGAGAAAACAAGTGGTTGTAGGGTGCCTTTGAAATAAGTCACATGCCTTGAAAATGCTCAAATTTGTCAGGGCCTTATGTAGAATTTAATTTGATAAGCCGGCTCAAAAAATGTCATACTTGTGAAAGTCAAAGAAAAGGATACGGAGAGTGTGACATGCATCTAAATTAAGTATTCACACACATTTTTTTCCCCACTGCAGTCTGGGGTATTTTAAGCATGTCTCTATCAGCTTTGAAAAAAGAAAAAAAAATGGAATTATGCCAGGTTGGAGCAAAAAACCTCTAGTTCAGCCAAGTCTGTTGGTGGATGACTGAATATTTTAAAGTTTGGGCTTTTTTTATTTTTTTTATTTAGTCTGCATATTGTCTGGGCCATGCTATCTCGTAAAAATGAATTAACATAAGTAATTCCACTGCAGTTTTATCTGTATGTTTGGATTGTTGTCCTGCTGAAATTCGAACTTCTTTCTGCAGTTTTAAATTGTTTTGATCTCTAACAGGTTTTCTTCCAAGATTACACAGCTTCATACATCTTCCCATCAACTTAGACTTACTCTTCTCTTCCCTGCAAAAGACAACATTATTGGCACAATATGTTACTGCGGACTACCATGCTTAATGGTGGGGCTGGTGCAATCAAGCTGATGTGTGGTATTAGTTGTCAACAACACATAGCATTTTGAAAATAATTCAAATCTCATTTGATCAGAGCACCACCTACCATTTGTCGGCCGTGTTTCCTACACAGCTCGTCTCAGACGTGACTTTCTTCCTCCCATGATCGTCTTTCTTCTCGCCAGTTTTCTATGAAGGCCGGATATTTTAAAAGTTAGCAACTCATATTTGTCCTGTTAGCCGATTCTCCCACTTGGGCTGAAGGTGTCTACAGCTTTTCACGAAGTACCATGGGCCTCTTGGCTGCTTCCATGATTATTGTTCTCCTGTTGCCGAATTTGGTGCATATAGATATTTATTGTTGTGGTTACACTGTCAAGCTTTTCATGAAATGCATAGTTTTTGTATATCTACACATTTATTCGCTCTGTCATTTAAATCCAAATAAATTATACACTATAGAAAAAAAAAAAAGACATCTCTAATTTATGGTAAAATACCAGCAGCTGTGGTTGCCAGAATTTTACCATTTATATGCGGTAAAATTCTGGCAAGCACAGCTGCCGTACAAATGTTTTTTTTGTACGCTCTACAAAAGTGTGCAATTTTTATACCAGTTTCACAGCTGGAAGCTACAAGTCAGGTAACTTGATGGAGTTTTTCCACCATCCACAACTGCAACGAAGCATCTTTTAGTTAGTCATATTTGTAAATGTAGCGAGTGCAGACACCATCCCCAGACAAATATCCAGGTAGAGACAGACCTCAGCAGTATTTCCAATCAGTTTTAACCCGGCCTCAGAGAGTAACCTTTTTTGACCTCAGGCAACCTTGAAGAATGCGCTCAGTAAGGTAAGCCCCCAATTAAACTCCTTCCATAGCTGCTAATGGGATTCACCAAGATGCACAGCCCTGTAAGCCTTGCCTTAGAGCTCCTGGAAGATGCGACGTTGCAGGTGTAAAGAATTATTTTCGGAAAACAGCACGTACCACAGAAGTCAACATTTACTTATCAAACTTTCAGAATGACAAAGCTAAACTTATGCAAGATGTTGTCTCCAATTTGATCATTATTCAGCACAAGATAAAGGCCTGAACACGTCTTGCTCAAGCAGAGATCTTAACTTTTTAAAACGAATGGAAACATATATGTGGACAATTTATTGTCACAATTCATCTGGAGACAGTGTCTGTAAATGCAACAGTAGTTCAAATAAAGCCCCTCAGCTTATCAACTCAGTATTTTCCCCTGTTGGTCATAAACTCTAATGCTTTCCTGTCTTGTCATGAGTGAGGATGACAAACTAAAGTGACAACATAAACGAGAAGTTCTTCTGTCTATCAGTGGCTCAGCTTCCTGTTTGATACTGTGGTTGGTTAATGTCGATACCACAGTGATGGTTGTCTCTTTCCCAGGTCAACAGACACAAGAGAGCACACACAAGCTGACAACACAAACAATATACTCCTGACCCTGAGGAGTGTGAGATGTTAATATAGATTCAAAAGCTTTGAGATCTGTTTTCAGAGCTCTAGGTAATGAGCAGGGGTCAACAACAGCATAAAACTAGTAACTATGAGATTATCAGGCCACTCCTCAGCCTCATACAAAATTAGGCTTTTAAGAGGTTGTCCCAACATTCCTGTAAAAGTCAGATAGAAATACACATTTTACATCCATTTTAGTTTCTAAATTCAATACAGGAAGTTTTTAAAGTCAATTACTCTGCAGTTTTTATCTGGACAAAGATGATCAGGTGATTATGGTAAAGCACATGAACCAGCTTTTGAAAGGGAAACCAAAGAGTGAGTGAGCATGGGCATGGGCATGGGCATTGGTTGACCTTAGATATTTGAATGGACAGCCTCAATATGCCAAATGGTAAGCTTTACAGATAAAGAATGCCTACAAATCTACACTTTGCAGGCAAAAGTATTTCCTACTTTTGCAAATGCACTTCCTAGCCATTTGTGCCATTGTACAAACACAAATTCCAATGTATTTTATTGGGAATTACCTGCAGAAGTCACCTTAATACTAATCAGAAACAGGGTGGCAGCACCATCATGCTATGGGAATACCTTTCTGAGCAATGTTGACAGAAAGCTTGTCAAAGTTGATCAGAAGAGGGATGGAGCTCAGTCCCATAAGAACATCTGTTAGAGGCAGCAAGCAACTTGGGGTTAGGGTTCATCTTCCAGCATCTGCTCAAATGGCCTAGTCAAAGTCTGAGGGAAGAATTGAAAAGTGATATTCGCAGATGATCTTCTGTTGGCTATTTTGTCTCAATATAAGTAAAGCTGTAATTGGAGCAACAATCGGCTGTAAAAAGTGTTGAGAAGGAGGCCTGAATACACACGTTTCATATTTGAGTAAAAGCCTTTTAAAACTATTAACTTCCACTTCATGATAATAGACTACACTGTCACATGGTTGTAAAAAGCAAAATATGGAAAAGTTGGAAGAGTACATTGATTCCAAATTTGAAAATGAGCGAGATAAAACAGACATGCCTTTTCTTTTCTTTTTTTTTTTTTTTTTGAATAAAAAATTAGTCTACCCAGAAGTCTTTGCAGATTAATGTGGTCTTTGTCATTTACGTAGACTCACCACGCCACACACACTTTGCCATTGCCTGGTCAGAGTACAGAGTTCCTCTTTTGTTCTGTGACTGAAACTCCCACAAAATTTGGCGTAGGGTCGCAATACCATCAGGTGCAGGAAGAAGTTATAATAAACTAAGTAACGGCCCAAGGATGCCTAATCAAGTCTTTTCTAAGGAAAGTTTTGTTCCACATCAGTTAAATAGATTAAGGCTTCAGTCCAGCAGTGTTTTTCTTTTTCACCCAGAAATCCAGGAATCATATTCTGAGGCTGATTGATGGGTATGTCTTGGTTGGCAAGGAGTTGACACAAATAGACCTAAATGTTGACCTCACAAGTGGAGCAATAATGTTACAGGCTGTGATCATAATCTGACCACTGGTTCTTGGGAAGATACTTCTTAACCTTTGACCTTGGGTAAAATTAGTCAACGAAACTCACCATACAAAAAGGATGTATGTGAAATTCACTGGACATCATTAACACCTGACATAGTTTAGTGGGTCAGTGAGATGGTGGGCGAGGAGTGTGACAGCGTGGACTCTTCATGTGTCACAGTGTTGGTAGTTGAGAACTGAAACGTTTGCGGTTCTCTTTCTTTTAATGACAATTTTGGAAATAAAATTAAACTGAAGCCAAATGGTAGCCTTTACAGGAAAATAATTTTATTCTCTGAATAACAAAGACAGAATACTTCTACCGCAAATTAACTTCCACTCTCAACTCAGTGTTCCCGTTTCCAGGGAAACCCCCTGTAAGTTCCGACACACTCTGTCAGTATGAAGGCACAATAGTGCCACCTGCTGGATATTTAAATCCATAACAATCTTCACCAAACCAGAAAGGAAAAACTACCAGAAGCTACAGGTGGCGCTCTTCTCCCACGGAGTTAATTTCAGTGAACGCTTCCTTTCTACTCAGTTCCCCACACGTCATTATGCACAGCGATGTTAACACGTGTATTTGTACAGCTGTGCTTGGTAAACAGCTTTTTTTTTTTTTTTTTCTTCAGGGGCCAAGTCAGGTCATTTCATCTCGCGATATAGTTTATTGTGATTCTGTAGGAAGCTGAGTGAAGACAGAGCGATAATTAAACGCACACAGAGATGATGCGACGTTTCGGATCATGTCGGGTGATTTAGTGTGGGACAGGGCACTTGCTCTGTTTAAAGTTATGCTGATATCAGGCTATATTAACTATGGGAAAGTTTATCGCGTCATGTGTGAGAGATGGCTTCTTTCCTGCGGCCTGTTTTGCTCCAGAGGCCTGTGTCAGCAACATTATGCTGCAAGAGCTCAAACATTTTCTCCCTGCGTGGCAGATGACTCAGTTGATTGGCTGCAATGAGTGCAAAAGTGGATGCTTAAGCCTTAAGCTCAGCTATATTCCGACTCTGCACGGAGATTTACGGCCACAGACTGTGCACAAGTAGAAGCAAATGCTTCACACACATATGTCACCGCCGAGAGCCCAGAGTTCCAACATCTGTGCGTTTGGGTGTAAATATTTATTTATTTCTCTTGTCTAAATTTCCTTCCATTCGTCCTATAGACAAAGTATACGCTTTCGTTTCCTTTTGTGCTCCCCAGCGTGACACATCTGTTACCTGTTATCTACAGCATTAGGCGAAAAAGTTTACCCCCTGACTTGAGTTTCCAGAAAACGACCAAACATGCAGTTGGACTGCATCGAATCCGCTTTGAGCTGTTGACCGGGACGTCGTGCTGCTCACAGGAGACTCGGTCTGCATCCTGGATGCTCGACAGGAACAAAGAGGAGCTTAGTGGTGAGATCTTGAAGGAAATCCACCCCCCTTGGTTTTAGGGAAGCCCGACAAGAGAAACAGCTGCAGGTGATGTGGCAGTAATTTTGGGGGCCGTGGTCAGTCATTTGGCACTTGCCTCTATCATGAAAGGTTTAGGGTGGAGTCCAACTCCTCTGCTCCTCTGTCTCATGCCTTTATAGTGAGCGGTTATTTGGGGCGAGGAGCAGATCGCTTCCTTTCCCTTCCCTTCCAGACAGACAGTGGTGGGCAGTAGAGGAATTATAATTGACAGATGAAAAGAGGAAGAAAAAACTTCTGGTGGACCCAGGAGGTTTTTTTTCTTTGATGATTGGAAGAGTAAATACATTCAGCAAAATTATGTTTTTTTTTTTTGTTTGTTTTTTTCTGGGATTTGCTTTTGTCATCTGCTTGCCTGTTGGAATGTGTCTCTATCAGCTGTGCAGATGTAGAGAAAACTAAAATTGTTCCTTCTTCCCAATTATACGCAACTCAGACAAAACTCACATTTCAACTCCATACACAAATTATCAATGAGCTTTTGTCTGGACTTTGACTAGGTCATTATTAACACTTTTAACATGTTTTGATCTAAACCAGTAGTGGCCAACTCCAGTCTTTACAAGCCGACAGTGTAGTGTATAATGTTAAATATACACATATAAGTGACACTTAATCTTTATTTATAAATAATAGAAAATAATTATATTTCCATCTTTCAGTTATGCACTACTCTGTGTTGCTCTGTCAAAATCCCAGTTAAAAAAAAAA
>NW_015112950.1:64625-71806 GCF_001443285.1 Poecilia latipinna | reverse complement strand
ATATATATATATATATATATATATATATATATATATATATATATATTTGCAGCTCTCAATTGACAATAAAGGAAAAAGTCACGAGATGTGAATACGTCTGGAAATATGGAGAGCCATTTCAGCCAAAATTAAATAAATAAATAAATAAATAAATAAATAAATGGGTGAAATAATATCTTTTTTACTCTGGTCTCTTTGTCATTTAATCAACCTGTTGCCGTGGTAACTGCCTGCGCCCCACAAACCCAGTAGAGATTAGTTAAAAACAACGGATTCAGTCCGTTAAGATTTTAGGTTTTCAGGCTTCATATTTATTTCTCGGTTAACAAGCATCTCCTCTCATGAACACAGCGGTAGCTGCTTAGCCAATTTAAACTTCTGCTCTGCTCATCAGGGTCTTTGTGTCCCTTTTTATTTTTGTAATGGTACCGAAATGCACAGAAAGGCGCAACACCTTGTTTAAAGATGTATTGGATCAGAGGACATGCTGGTCTCAACATCCTGGCGGCGTTCAGTTTGTCACCTACTCCCGAGATCAACTCAAAACCTTCCGCTATCGTCATTGAGCACCTATTGATTACATATGACTGTAGTTGGAAAACAAACATCAGCATTAGCTTACCGTGCAACGTCTGGGCAAGGACTCCTGGACGGACAGCAGCGGTGCATGTCTGAAAGATGGCCTCCGATGCAGATCTCCAAGGCTTGCCACTCTCATTCTCTCAGCTCGATGCTCCATAGAGCTGCCTCTGGATATTGCAGTTCACTTACGATGTACAGTAAAGTCTGCTCCTTATAGTTGGACCACAGCTGGTAGCTACGAAGGCGTCCTGAACCTTCAATCGTAAGCCAACTTCAGCGGCCGCTTCGTCCAAACTATAAAAAAACCCCGACGGTGAAGCTCTGAGTCCATGAGAGCCGCCAGCTGAAACACGTTCTGTCTGAGCGGCCACACAAAAATAAAGTCAGGAGTAATAACACTATTTTCTAATGAAGTTAATGAGCTTCAGCTTATTGATAACCCGTTAGTAGGTCGCCATCTTTCTTGAAGCAAAGTACGGTGTGACGCTAACCAACCAATTGGGGAAGGTGTAGCCTGATGACGTGCCTCTCCTTATTTGCATTTATTCTTTTCCCCCTTTTCCCGAGTTTTGCAGGGAAAATAGGATGTGATAAACAAGAAAATAAGGAAATACTAAATGAATTAGGGAAATTGGAAAATGGAAAAATTAAACATTTTTCAAACAAATGTTAAATGAAAAATAGATAAAAGAAAATTGGGTAAATAAAAAAGGGATATATGAGAAATTGATTAATGAAACTGGGGATTATGGAAAAGCCTGATTTGGATAAAAAGGAAGGGTGGGAAAAGAGGAGGACGGAGAAGCATAAACAAAACATTAAGAGCAGAGGTGGACGGATAATGAGGAGCTTGATGTAGAATTGCTGAAGCAGGCCTACATTAGTGGTTCACGTGCAACATCTAGTTAGACTGTTTCATCCGAGACTGATTTTACAAACCACAGCTCTCTCTGTTTTAGTCAACTCTTCTGTGTACTCAACTTTACACTTGCGTTTCTTTTTTTGTTTTTAGTTTTTTCTTCCCCTTTTCTCATTTTGCAGCACTCACCCATGCCAATTTGTGCACATGTCTCAATCAGGCAGAAAGGTATTAATTGATTCAATAAAATGTGTCATAAAATGAACAGCAAAACCACCAGAAGGATTGAATTCAGATTTGATGAACGACATCTCACAGCGTGAGGCTTTGTGCATGAGGCAACACACTGAGATTTGCAAAAAGAAAAAAAAATGCATGCATGATATGAGATTCTTTAAGATACAGACACGTCAAGCAGTTTTTCCAAGAACAAGTTACTGGAACAAATGCAAGTGCTAGACGTCTGTTAGTTTATTTGCAGCATGTATTCTGCTGAGACAAAATTCAGAAAGAAAAGGTGTATCTTTGTGCTTCTTTTTTTAAAGATAAAAAATAGAAACATTCTTAAAATTTGTGCACAACAGAACATATGAGTCTGTGCTGAATCATCGTTATGTCCGGCAATAAAAAGAGATTGAAATAAATCATACCATTGAATTTTGTTTAAATTAAAATGCTTCAAAAGCGCAACAAAAAAAAAGAAAGAAAAGGAAACTGCAAAACCTTATAAAAATAATCAGACCTTTTGAACCTTTTGTGTATTTTAAAAATATACAGCTACAAACCACATATTTCATTAGGATTTTCTTTAATACACTGTATTAAAGAAGTAATTCATAATAATTATGAATTAAGGGAAATGATACAGTGCTGTGTGATAGTTCTTGCCATTTTACAAGATCAAAAAACACATTTTAATGAGATAAATATGTCATTTGTAAATGCAATATGCAGATTTCAAATGATATGTTTATATGTATTAGAGGAAAAACAAACAACCTGCTTCTATTTGAAATAAAAAAGGATCACTGCGCTCTACTATACTGAGATGAATTTATGTCGAAGAAACTGACTTAAGTGTGGAAAAAAAGAGATGTAACAGGAAATAAAGCTAATCTAACAACATTTACCAAAGTAATTATGAAAGCAGAACAGCTAAACTGATATGGAAGGCATAAAAAAAAGAATAATCTAATTTCGACCAGTTCTTTGGAATGCAGAAATCTCAAAAAAGAAATGAATAAAACAGATACGAAGAAACTTTCCATTTGAGCCAGTAGATAAGTAACGTTTGCAACCTTTCTTACCAGCAGCTTTTCTTAACCGCTTTTGTCTCACTCAGCTTCACCACTCGAAATGGACTTCATGAAAACTATTTATTAGTCCACATTCTTTGCTACTGAGCTATGAGCTCTTCCTGTTTGCAGCAATAATCAAGAGCCACTCAGAGGTTCGTTGTGGCCAGAGGGAAGAATTGGTTTGTTTCCTGAAATAAGAAATTCAGTGTTTACTACTACTGCAAAGCTGTTAGTCGCATTAAGCTGATGTTTAGGAACCAGTCTGGGAGTTCATGAAAAAATAGATTAAAATCATTACCATTATATTTTATGTCATTGTTATTTTTATTGTAATATTGATTATTACTGTTTCCTTTTTTTGTACTAAGTCAGTGGATTTGATCACGCAAAAAAAATGGAAATAATAATCATAATTTAACAGAAAGATAAAATAGAGTGTGAGAGAAAGCAAACAAATAAGCGTCAGTGTGAAATGTAGTTTTTCAAAAAAGATTTCTTATTTTGTTTCCTCTGGCCTAAAAGGTTGAATGTGATTTGGTTTAATAAGCAAGAAGGAGACACATAAGTTTATTGGTGGTGCTTTGGCTTGAATCTTGACCATGCACATTCAAAACACTTTCACTTTGTTTCACCACGATGGATGGGATAAAATGAATGGATGAATGAATGAATAAATGAAGCCACGTACAGGTAAAATCAGGTCACAGAGAACAATAGAGGAGACCTGAACAAATCCAGCTTTAAAATGCGATGGCTTCATGATGCGACCTGGCTCCATATGAGGAGGAGAAGCAGCTAAACTAAACCAAAGTGACACCTAACATTATCTCTCCCAAGCATCCATTCAGCTGTTCATCATTCAGATGGAACCAGACGGTCAGAATGGTGGCAACAAAAGAGTAGAAAATCATATAGAGGCGGATGATTTATTCATGTATGATTATGTATTCCTCAATGAAGCCTTGAATCTCCATACAATCTGCCAAGGTCTTTAGACATTTTGGTTTTTATTTTTTTTTACAGGACACTTCAATTAAATGGTGATGAGACTGATTCAGCTCACATACAGAGTGTAGTTTCATGTGGTCAGTGCAGATGGCTGTAAGCAGGTCAGTACCAGACCCTCCTGGTCCTTTTAATATCACCATGATGCAATTTTTTACTAGTTTTTCTAAGTCTGGCTTGGCTTTTTCTCATCATGTCAGCGTGTGTTTTATTGACAGAGAGCATGCAGTGCCTTGGTGATACTGTTTGCCCATTTACAAGTTACTTTCATGTTTTTTTTGTCACACTTGGATGTTTTAGATTATCAAAGTTTTTAAAAATTTGGACAAAGACAATCATTGTTAAATGATTATTTGATTATTAGAAAAAAGCTATCCAAACCAACCTATGAAAAAGTAACAAAGTGTTAGCATTTAGCTGATGGAAATGAGAGCCGGCGGTGCTCTAGATGTTCTGTTGGTGAGACACTAATGTGCTCTTGGAGTAATTTTGGTAGGCCAGCCATTCCTGGGAGGATTACATATTTTCTCCTATTGTGGGCACTTCTTTACATTGGGACATGCTGTGCTGCTTTTTGAGGTCTTTTAGCCTAAGCCATCTTGCAAGACAGGCTCTGTTTAGGTGGATTTATAAATGTAGGGGCTAGCCAACCACACCAGGCATCAGCTTTGTGGTTAATACGTTAATCCAAGACTTAAGAAGTGAGACAGTTGTGCACTATGCAATTAATTTTGCGTCTTTTAATGAACAAAATGTGAAAAGTGAAAGCAGGCAAACCTTACAACTGATGGAAAAACACCAGCTGTCATCCTTTCCCTCTCTGAAAGTTCATCAGCAGACTGCAGGTCCTTAGATCTGTCCAACAGATAAACATATGGTTCTCACATTTCAAATGCACAAAGCCAAGTGATGGGAATAAACTCAACAACAGAGCAAACAAATGGCCCTTACCATCACAGAGTCCGAGAACACCCATACAAGAACCGCAGTGGTACTGGACTGTGGTACAACACAAACACCCACGTCCGCATGCAGGCCTTTGGTAAAGCTTAAGTAACTACTTCACTTAATCATTTGCTTTGACGGTCACAGACAAATATCACATCTTACACCTTCACGAATGTAATAAAATCAGTCTTATCCTTATGGTACGAAAATGTCTCCTCTCAGTTTTAAACTGACGTGAAAGCGAAACAACAAGGAAATAAAAAAAAGAAAGGCACCATCACAGAATAAAAAACATGCATGGCTGCTGAAGTCTCGCAAACATCCAACTCCAGACACATCTGTTTTAATTTGGAGTAAGAGAGCAAAAGCATGCTTCTCCTTCCATTAGAGTAATAACATGAGGCGGAATACAGACACGTCAGCTTGTTTACAGAAATGTTGCTGCCTTTTGCAGAAACCTATTGCTTCTCTGATGTTTTTGAAGCTTAACGGAGCCTCGTGTCGTCGCAGGTATTTAGAAAACAGTTTGAAGAGCAGCAACATGGAAATCCAGAGGCTATAGGCACAAATTTAGGATAAAATTGTTTTCAACTTATATACTTACATATGATTGGTTGGGAAGTCTTAGAGAAAGTTTTATATTTGTTATTCAGTTTTAAAAATAAGACCCTTGAACCTTTCAACACTTTGTCACATTATGCACTACACTTCTCCTCGTTCACTAGAACGTAGTGATGTGTTCCTTTCAATCGGGGAGTCAAAGCGTGTTTCATAAACCAGGAGGATATTTATGAAGCGCATAGTGATGATTGTGTTGATGGTGATAGTGCAAGCGGCGACCGCATGTCAGGTTGTACCATGTGACCAAAAAGGAAGTGGGGAACCAGTAAATATATAAATAAAGACTTCAGTTTAGACAGCAGGGTTTCATGGTACAACCCCCAAAAAACTAAGGTCATAAAAAATTTTTGCGGAAGGACAGGCTTATTATTGTCAGGATAAAAGACACGATTCATGAAAAGCATTGCTTGAATTTTTAGCTGAAATGCTTACATTGCAACGGTGTCAGCGCCCGGCTCTTATATCCTGAGAGAAACTAAGATCCCACACTTTTTCCATCAACTCCTCCTGGATTATTTACAATCCATGACAACGCGCTGTTTCAGAGGTTTCATAACAAAAGTCAAGCAGGCAAGCATTTTGTGTTTGGATTGTTCTGTCAATCTGAAGCCACCCAGCAGCAACGCATTCACATGAAGACTAACTCAAACCATAAAAGACACAAAGGCACACTCTGCTCATGCCACACAGGTTTCTCACAAAAAATATTCCAATCTAGATTCGGCTGGCCTCCAAGCTAGGAAAATCTAATCCCGACTATCTGGATGGGAACCGGAAAAGCTGCAAGACACACAGGTGTGCATTGAGCCGAGGCAAACTCGCTCCTCGTCCACTTCGTTCACGTCTTCAGGCTTGTGTGTGAATGTTCCCAGCTGCATCCAGTTTCTTCTCAGGATAGTAGAGTATATGTTTTTTTTTTTTTTTTAATTTTCTATAGAATTTTAGAAAGAAATAAAGAAAGAGATCATGAATAGACATGAAAACGTGGCTGAGACTAAATAGAGGCCTTCGGTTTGTCTTAGTGAGCTCTCCTAATAATTTATACTGTAAAATCTTTATCATCTTGAAAATGCTAAATGTGTAAGACATATTTCATTTAAACATGGCAGCAGCCATATCTGGTAATGTTCTGCTTTTAGCACCAGCATAGCAGGAACTGTTTCGGTTTCATGTGAAGCTGCTTTTGGTTCCACTGACAGAAATATAACCACTGCTATAATGAAGCAAAGGGAACAAAGTGGCTATGCATTTAATTCTGATTTGAGTCAACGGTGTATCCACCATACAACCGCACTACAGCAGTAAATCTTAAAAGTGTGCAATTTAACATAATCTGAATAATTAACAACTTCCATGACCACTATATCATCTCTTAGAGAGGATTTTTACCCCACTGATGGAGAGATGGTGTTGATTAGAGAATTAAAATAATCTGCCTTTGAGATTAAAAGTGGCATAGCGAATTAATAAAGCCTGCAGAACATCAGCAGGCACTCTAACCGTGACTGTGCAGCATAGTGACTCACGCCGACTGGTAAAGATTAATCATTGCATTTATTAACCGGAAAGTTCTTTGATTTGGATCTGGACCAGACGACGGTGTTTGTGAACTCTGACCTCACCGTGCTTTAAAACTATAAAAAGATGCAAATATTCAGAACTCTCAAAAGACTCAAACCAATTACTTATGATGGTATTTGCCTTTTTTAAACTTATTGTCAAGCAGTAAATATAATTTTTAGGGAGTTTTAGGAATTTAGATACAACAGGCTCATTAAACCTGATAAATGAAACTTGATTACTCAGGGTTTTCTACAGTGTATTTTTCGTATTGGTGAAGTTAAAGCCACAAACCTTTATGTATTTTA